>NC_030437.2:16173796-16306296 GCF_001660625.3 Ictalurus punctatus | reverse complement strand
ACATATTTTCATTACTGGTAAAACAGAGCTCAGGCCGTAGACAGAGTGTCTCTTTGTGTGTGTGTGTGTGTGTGTGTGTGTGAGAGAGAGAGAGAGAGAGAGAGAGAGAGAAGAGCGAGGAAAGAGAGGAGAAAGCTTATGGCACACACATGCTGAGCTTGAAATAAACACCAGGCTAAATTTAGCATTAGCTCTGACCCGAGGCTGTAACTCTTAATGGGGCTGTAATGCTGCAGTAAGCCATTCATCATACCGTGCTATGATGTGGCTCTGTGGAGGAAAAGAATGTGTGTATATGAAAAAGGGAGAGAGGGTAAATGAATACAGGCCCCCCCAAAAAAACCAATTGAGACTGCAGCAGTGAACATGTCCAGGATCACTGGTCTTTATTTCCTCAACAATTATGGGATAAACGTATAAAAAGTCCCGTAATTGCTGTGATTTTCCGGATTTAAATGCAAATACCATTCCAGTAATAGCGAACATCCTGCGCTTTAAAGGAAGTTTAAGAGAGTCCAAAAACAAACGTTCCAAATGTTCCAGTTACACCAAATGTCGTCCATTAGCTAAGGAAGTTTGCTTCTTTATCTTAAGTTCACGTAGCTAACAAGTAACAGAAATCTGTTCCACCTAACAGCCTCATTTAAGCTACTACATGCTAATCTTATTTTTAAATAAACTATCAAAAAATTTTTTAAAAATTTTGTCATCCAGGGTTCAGGTAAAATGATACAAAATGAAGAAAATTGACCATTTCGGGCAGTTTGTGGTCACGCCTCAATTGCAGTAAAAACACAATTAGGCCACACCTCCCAAAATTGCAAGGTGTTAGAAAGCTGTTTACTTGTGATGGGTATTATATGAAATTGTATGTTTAAAAAGAGGAGGTTGTTCGCTATTTACAGGCTGTCTGTTGAACGAGTGGGCGGGGCAACGGGGTGAGTGGAACTGCAGGATTTGTTGTCCATTTTCTGTACCGCTTATCCCAGTGGGGTGGACACTCTGGACAGGGTGCCAATCCATCATAGGGACCAATCGCACACATTTGGTAATGCCAATCAGCCTTACAATGAATGTCTTTGTTCTGGGATGGGAAACTCGAGTACCCGGTGGAGGAAACCACCGAATCACGGGGAGACCATGTGAACTCCACGCACACACGACAAAGACGAGATTCGAACCCCTAACCCCAGTAATTGGATGTAGAGTGAAGTAATTTTTACAGAACAGTCTTTGTATGAGACAGACCTCCATTACCTGTTAACTACACTAGCACTGTAGCTCCAAATACTAAATGAGCAGACATCAAACAAGCGTGTCTCGGCTGATCGACTACATCTGAGCGGTGGGAACTTGTGTAAATTTGCTATTTGTTTAAACTGTTCCTTTACAATCGAACATGACTCGTGACTCAGAGTCAAAAACGCAAATTATCCATGTACCACACGCGTTCACCAGGTCGTCTAGCATGTTATTTACCCCACCTTCTCTCTTCCTGTCCCTCTTCCTCTTGCCCACTTGGAGGCAACTCTGATGGGCGTTGTGTGTGTGTGTGTGTGTGTGTGTGTGTGTGTGTGTGTGTGTGTTGAGGTAGCTGGCACAATTCCAGAACGCTGACTGTAGCTCTGTAACTCCTGGAATTGAGAAGGTTGGCGGTGTGTGTGTGTGTGTGTGTATGTGTTATGGTCCTCACACCAAGCTACGACTCGGCTCTTGTCCGATCTCCTCAGCGATTATTTTTTGATGAATATTTAAAGAGCATGTTCCCGACTCATCATTTCAGCGCTGCTTTAACTGCGCATTGGGTAGATTTTGGGCTCTAGCATGTAACTGCGAATTACACAGGTCATGTCATAAAATCATTTGATCCAAGATTATATATATATATATATAAATATAAATATAAATATATATATCTTTCCAGTCAAGCTGGTTGTTATGTTCATTTTAGCAAACCTAAATGACGTGCAACTGTATGAATAGTGGTGGCTTAGTGGTTAGTACGTTCACCTCACATCGCCAGGGTTGTGGGTTTGATTCCTGCGGCTCTGAGTGTGCGGAGTTTGCATGTTCTCCCCGTGCTGTGGGGGTTTCCTCCGGGTACTCCGGTTTCCTCCCCCAGTCCAAAGACATGCATGGTAGCCTGATTGGCGTGTCCAAAGTGTCCGTAGTGTATGAATGGGTGTGTGAGTGTGTGTGTGATTGTGCCCGGCGATGGATTGGCACCCTGTCCAGGGTGTACCCCGCCTCGTACCCGATGCTCTCTGGGATAGGCTCCAGGTTCCCCGTGACCCTGAAAAGGAGTAAGCGGTAGAAGATGGATGGATGGATGGATTTACCTGAATTGATTCTAATGACTTCGATCAGTTTGAAAAGTTCGATCAGGGTGCAGATAATTGATTTTTAACAGACACGAAAGAGATTTGTCGCAAGTCAGTTTTGTTTTTCTAGTGAAAATCCTTCCACTATTACAGGTATAGCATTTACTTTTATTGACATTTACATTTATTCATTTAGCAGACGCTTTGATCCAAAGCGTTTTAGATTTAAACAGTAACAGACTGCACCTTTAAAGGCAGCTTTAAGAAGGAACTCTGTGTGTGTGTGTGTGTGTGTGTGTGTGTGTGTGTGTGTGTGTGTGTGTGTGTGTGTGTGTGTGAGAGAGAGAGAGAGAGAGAGAGAGGAAGATGGATAGAACAATGTGATAACCAGCTGGTGTTTATAAATCACTTGTTACTGAGTGATGTGGTCCATCCCATCTACAAGTGACCTCATCTCTCTGCTCTCTGATTGGGCAGAGCTCCTTCCTGTCAAGATTATGCTAAAAGACAGGATGAAACACACGCAGGTAGAGGGTGTATGTGTGTGTGTGTGTGTGCGCGTGAGTGTTGGAGAGTGAACGAGCCAGAGTGCACGTCAGCACTGTCACCGTGGTAACAGTCGATGTTGAGAGCTGCTCTGTGAGAGGCGCGTGGGATGCTGAGCAGCTGTGACATCATCCAGGAAAACAGTTTCCTGTCCTGCTCAACAAACACACACACACACACACTTTATAATAATAATTATAGCTGGAACATGTAATTATTTCCCTCCACATCATCATTATGAAGGACAGGATGGGAAACAGCTAACAGTTATGGAGGAAAATCTCTAACATCTCTGATGACCGTTTAACACATCACTTTGTTAGTGGATTACAAGCGTAGTAATTACACATGTAGCATGTGTGTGTGTGAGAGAGAGAGGGGGGGGGGGGGGGGGGGGATTGGGCCCAATTTGGACATTTTCACTTAGGGGTGTACTCACTTTTGTTGCCAGCGGTTTAGACATTAATGTCTGTGTGTTGAGTTATTCTGAGGGGACGGCAAATTTACACTGTTACACAAGCTGTACACTCACTACTTTACATTGTAGCAAAGTGTCATTTCTTCAGTGTTGTCACATGAAAAGATATCATCAAATATTTACAAAAATGTCTGGGGCGTACTCACTTTTGTGAGATACGGTATATAAAACATGGCTGACCCTCTGGCTATGTGAAGAAAAGACTCTCACTGTGCATACATATATGTGATCCATAAAGTCTCATTATCGTTATCATTATCGTGAATATATCAAACGTGTGAATATTTGGTATCATTTTTGCATTTTCTCTTCAGCTGAAATGCGGTCGAGTGATTATTCGATGCCGTATTAGTCTGAGAAAGACTGACTGAAATGAATAAATATGACACGAGGAAATACTGACTAAATTTTAAGGATCTTTTCGTCAGAATATAAAAAAAACGATTTTCTGACATTCTAATACTAAAGTCTGAACACTCTTTAAGAATGAAAAATTCATCGCTCTTTGAACGGGCGTGTTTGCATTATTAAGCTGTTATATTATCATTATATCAGTGGAAGAAAATGGTCTTAATAATAATATCGTATAATATCGTTTATCGCAATTATTTCTGAGACTATATATCATCCGACTAAAGTATTTATCGTGACGGGGCGAGTTATACCTGCTATAATAAAGGACTTTTTTTTTTTTAAATGGATCTAAATGCAGTAAAAATGCATTTACTGAGAAACCGCAAAGCCCTCCATCCAGAAGACTTTTTCATGGTGGAAAGCCTAAATTTACAGCTTTACCTCTGACCGTTACAAAACTCTGACACTACAGACACCTTACAACAATGCTAAATAAAAGTCTCATTATAGAACACTTTTCAAATCCGTTTATGTGCAGCATCTGCCGTACAAGTCAAGTTGTACAAGTACAAGAAACAATATCATAAAATATTAGTATACATAAAATACACAAATAATTAGTACTAATTAGTATACATAAAATATTAGTACTACTACTAATACTACTACTACTAATAATAATACTAATACTATTACTAATACTACTACTAATAGTGCTACTACTAATAATATTAATACTATTATACTATTACTAATAATAATACTATTACTACTACTACTACTACTACTACTAATAATACTACTAATAGTGCTACTAATAATAATACTAATACTATTACTAATACTACTACTAATAGTAATACTATTACTACTACTACTAGTAATACTACTACTAATACTACTACTAATATTACTACTACTACTACTAATACTACTACTAATAATAATACTAATACTATTAATAATACTACTGCTAATGCTACTACTAATAATAATACTATTACTTATACTACTACTACTACTACTACTACCACTTATACTAATACTACTACTAATACAACTACTACTACTACTACTAATAATACTACCACTAATACTACTACTACTAATAATAATAATAGTAGTTGTAATAATAATAATAATAATAATAATAATAATAATAATAATTATTATTATTATTATTATTATTATTATTATTATTATTATTATATTGTTTAACCACTACTAGTGCCAAAGACCAAATAATTGCTACAGATGAGAAGATAAATAAGGAAAGCTAGTTCTGTGTGGAACTTAAGTGCTCACTCTCAGATCCTCATGAGACTCTCAATGAGTGTGTTATTAAAGACAGATGCGCTTGGAGGGTAAAGACATTAAGCCTATAGATAAAAGATTGATAGACAGCACTAGCATTAAAACATAAATATATGGTGTGTATAGAGACCCAAATTAAAACAATATATATATATTTTTTATTAGAACGTTTCAATACAATAAATTGATTTCTAATGTGTCTAAATTCACTAAGCATTAATAAAAATTTAAAACATTTTTTAAAAAAATATCTGGATGTACTTACACCTATTCCTTATTGTTTAGATTTTCAAATTTTAGAGCCAGTCGACAGACTAATCTAGAGTGATTGACAGTTAAATAGGTGTTTCTGTGAACCCCCCCCCCCCCCCCCCCCCCCAAGGAAACCCCGCCCCCTTTCCCCGTCTCACATTATTAATATTTTGGCTAGTGCTCTCATCTCAACCTCAGTTTTCCTGCTGGAAATATTATTTCAAAGATTATTGCATTGCAGACCACAAACACGGTCAAAACCAGCACTTTGGCTGAAAGGAGAGTGTCAGATCATCTTGAGCAAATCTGTGGAGTTTTTAGAGTAATCAGAATTGGATTGTGTGTGTGTGTGTGTGTGTGTGTGTGTGTGTGTATATGATTCAGTTATGGGTTAGTTACAGTGATGTCATCAGCAGGCATGAATAGCTGCAGCACTAAAGGCTAATGGAGCCGCCAGATTCACTGCAGGGAGACGAGGACATGCACACGTATATATGCACACCGCAGACACACACACACACACACACACTTTTCCCCACTTCCATTTCTTGCTCACTCACATAGATCTAGCACTTTTCTGCTTTAATAGAAAAGTGCACGGCGATGTTTACGTGCGGAAACATTAAGAGTGAAAACTGTAATTATTGCAATTAGAGCGTCGCATCCATGATTTCTCTCTCTTTTTTTTTTTTTGTTCTTCAATTAAGCTTTTTCCGGCCTATTTCCCATTAAAGTTCCTATTAATAACATTATCATTATTTACAGCAATAGTTATCGGTAACAAACCGTACGTATTTGAATATACCATCAATAATAATGTTAAAGGTGCGACTTGTTAAACTGGCTAGTTTCTTCATTTCAAGTTTTCTGGCCCAGAAATGAGTTCAATGTTCAAACTCAACACTGCTTCTCACTTCCTGTTCCGTAAAAGCCCAAGTAATTTACAACTTTCGATTTGATACATTCGTGTACTCGATTCTCCCAGTTGTTCCTTCCTCCTGTTGTTTGGCTTATGTAGGTTTTATGCGGTTTGAGAAGTCAGAGGGGAATCTTAAAGACACAACAGTGTGGTAGATGTATTATGTAACTCAAAATTCAGCATGCATGCCCCTTCCTAGGCTAGAAGACCTGCATGCTGATGCAGGATATGTCAGACTTAAAAGTCACTGATGGCCCCTTTAAGGTATTAGTTTAGTATATATTCGTCATTTCTCATTGTGGACTTGTTTCCTAGTAAATTAGTTCATTTAATGCATTACGTATTTGGAAATTTCTTGCCAACTGTTATGAATGTAATATAATATATGATTACGCTACAGTGCGATTATATTCTTGAATCTGAGTGGTCAGAAGGTGTGCATTACTTTTGTATACTAAGAGCACTCTATCTATTCGGTTATTGTTTCAATCCTAACAGCTCATACACAGGGACTTGTATGGCGGATGCTCCACATAATCCAAGACTAATAATGAACAGATTTTAAATAAGCACTCCATACAGGAGTTCAGGGAGTTTTTTTGTGATTGTTGCGGCCAAAAATGCTTGATTTTGCTGCGGATTTTTCCAGAATGAGTTTTATTTTTGTGCTTTTTTTGAATTGGCGAAATTGCAATCGCACAAAATTGTCTTGCACGGTCTTTCACAGTGGCGTTTGTTGCTAATTGAGAACTTTTTAGCGGTACTCGTGTCCGATGCACGTGAATTCTAAGAGCGCTTTGGCCGAATGCTCGTCGTGATGAAGTCACGTGACGTGTCTCGGCCCAAATCTGCAGAAAATCTGCAGGCATTTTAATAAAAGAGGTTGCTTGATTTTGCATTCATTACTACCAGCGCAAAATCCTTGTCTCATTAAGTTCTTGAGAGAGAAGGAGATGCCGGTGAAGGGAACAGCCAGTTTACAGCCGCTCGTGGACATTCCACAACAGTATATATAACTATAAACCGTTAAAAAGCGCCACATGTCGATCGTTCATTAATTAAATATAGTAACTGTTGGCAAATCTCTGAGGTATAAGCAGAATAAGACGCTTCAGAAGTGCACGTACTATTTTTGTATAACATCATGGGTCATGATGTGTTATTCCTTACATAACATACTTTTTTTCTTCTTTTTTTATCTAAATTTTTTTTTTTTTTTACATTTTTAAGAAGCAACTACAACTTCAAACAAAATAAAATCAGAAATCAAGTATGACCAAAAACGGACAGCAGTACTGATGTGCGTTTATGTTGTTGATGGATTCCTGATGATAATGACTCACTATGCTCATACATTCATGCAGCAGGAAGAGAAAGAAAAAATAAAATAGTGAATAAGGAACTGGAAATGTGTGTCCTCTTGATGCCCTTTCGAAATCCCATCTCGGCCTGGTCTCAGAGAAGTGACTAAGAGTCCCAGTGCACCAGGCAGACAGACAGACAGACAGGCAGACAGACAGGCAGACAGGCAGACAGACAGGCAGGCAGACAGACAGGCAGGCAGACAGACAGGCAGGCAGACAGACAGGCAGGCAGGCAGACAGACAGACAGGCAGGCATGCAGGCAGACAGACAGACAGGCAGGCATGCAGACAGACAGAAGGAGGGTTGAGTTTATATGTGCTGTGTTGGATGTACAGTGACATTACGTTTCAGCCATAAATAGATCCGTCTCAGTGATTCTACCATGCACCATAGCTGGTGCAAATGGGTTCATCTTCCTGTCTCTGAAAACCTGTGTGTGTGTGTGTGTGTGGGTGTGTGTGGGTGGGTGTGTATGTGTGTGCGCTAGTATGTCTGCTCTGCTGCAGCTGATGCTTTGAACTACTTCTTGTGGTTGAAATATGTGAAAAATGCCACGTGTGTTTGTAGTGTTTGTGTGCACATGGCCTTAAGTCACATCGTGTTCAGACGCTCTACATTTCCTCTAGACGAGAGCGAGAGTGTGTGTGTGTGTGTGTCCCATGCCCTTAATGTACGGTGTGTTTTTTTCCTCTCCATCTTTCAGTGTGTCATGTTGTTTTTAACTCTCAGCTGAGGCAAAACTGGGCCACAGAGTCGTCGACTCTGTAAATGAAGACACTTCTAGTTCGTCTTCTCTCTTATATGCTCTGAGACTTGGCCCTGGATGTCTCTTTTAATCCACGTCTCTTTTAATCCACAGTTGAGGCCATGAATTTCCATACGCCTTTGCAGAATCTGCGAAAATGTTAATAATAATAATTAAAAGAGATCAGAAAAACTGTGTTCACGTTTTGTGATCGATGTTCACGAGTCCCTTGTTTGTCCTGCCCACTGTTCTTCAAAAAAAAGTCCTCCAGGTTCTGCACATTCTTTCCTTTTCCAGCATTTTCTGCATATTTGACCCCTTTCCGACAACGCCTATATGATTTTGAGATCCATCTTTTCACACTGAGGACGACCGAGGGACTCGTACACGACTATTACAAAAGGTGCAAACATTCACTGATGCTCAAGAGAGCAACACGATACATTAATAGCCAGGGGGGTGTCAACTTTTGAACAGGGTTATCTGTGTAAATTGTTATAATTGTGTCTTCTGGGAAACATGTAAATATCTTCTGAAGGGCTGTACTAATAAAAAAATTAATTATATAAAAAAAAAAGATCTTGACCTCAGCTGTATGTGTTTATCAATTACGAGTTTCAACTCATTTCAGTACGAATTCACAGCACTGTAATATCGAAACAGGAAAAGTTGACACCACTACACTTGTCTCTTCAATAAGGAATAAAACACTTGGGGGTGTGCCTTTATATGGAGACAAACAACACTGGTGGTGACGTGATGCGGCCCGGCACGACACGTGATTACTGTTACCACCTCGCCGCTGATTATTTTCTAATAGCAGCACGTCTACTTAGGCAACCTATTTTTTTTTTAAGTACAAACTTTTATGGATTTTTATTTTATGACTTCAACGTCTTATGACATCTCATTTCTAATATATTACACAAATATACAGGTTTAAGACGCACAAATATACACATTTTCATGATCAATTTCAGTTAAACCACACATGCAGTGTACGAGTTTTGATGGAAACACTTGTTTTATCTGCTATTTTGTACTACAACAATTTTATCTACTGTACCTATTTGATCTACTAAACCGTACTATACTACACAATACTATTACTATTTTACCTACTGTACTGTACTAGAATATAATATACTATAGCTCAGCTTAGGAGCATGATAGAGCAAAACTATGTGCACTGATGTGTTAGTCTCGATCTCCCTAACGCACACTGTGAATTAGGGGAAGATCCGAGAACGTCAAATTTTTCACCCAAAATAGAAAAATGGTAAGGGGTTAGTTAACCTTTGTGATTTTTTGGGGGGTGAAAAATTCATCGTTCCCAGATTCACACCAAATTCATACCGTGCGTTAGGGAGGTCAAAACGAACAGAAGAGACTGATTCGTTTCATTCTATCATGCTCCACAGCCGAGATCTGAGCCTTTCTTTTCCAGTATATTACACTCAATAAAATATACAGGTTTATACACAAATGTACACATTTTAATGGTCAATTTCAGTTAAACTACACATGAAGTGTATGAGTTTTGATTGAAATATACCGGATTTATCTGCTATTTTGTACTATACCAATTTTATCAACTGTACTGTAGTATGTTTGACCTATTTCAGATATTATACTACACTATAACAATTTTATCTACTATAACGTAGCTATTTTAACAGCTATACTATATGATACCATGCTGTACTATATTTTACTATCCTAGACTTTAACCATTTTATCTACTGTACCCTATTTAATCTACTAAACCGTACTATACTACACAATAGTATTACTATTTTACCTACTGTACTGTACTAGAATATAATATACTATAGCTCAGCTTAGGAGCATGATAGAGCAAAACTATGTGCACTGATGTGTTAGTCTCGATCTCCCTAACGCACACTGTGAATTAGGGGAAGATCCGAGAACGTCAAATTTTTCACCCAAAATAGAAAAATGATAAGGGGTTAGTTAACCTTTGTGATTTTTTTGGGGGGGTGAAAAATTCATCATACTCCGATTCACATAAAATTCATACCGTCCGTTAGGGAGGTCAAAACGAACCGAAGAGTCTGATTCGTTTCATCCGATCATGCTCCACTAATAAATGTTATTTATTTATTTATTAAAGAACGACATGTACTTTTTCATTGTCCCCTCTCTTTCTTTCCCATTCTTGAAGTTAATAAGACAAAAATGCAGCTTGTCACGTTGCAGAGAAAACTCAGAACTCAAAGCGTCAACTCCTCGGCCCTGAAAAGTTTCCTCTTTACCCGCTGACACTGGAGACTCCTTCCAAAAAGGCTACATTTTCTCCTTACAGAAAAAACTACATCACCATATCAATGAACAATTACACACCTTATAAAATCTGCTTATGTGAGGCATCTACCGTACAAGTCGCTGCTGTTGAATGAGCTGTTACTATAGAAACCATAGACCATAGAGAGAGAGAGAGAGAGAGAGAGAGAGAGAGAGAGAGAGAGAGAGAGAGAGAGAGAGAGAGAGAGAGAGAGAGAGAGAGAGAGAGAGAGAGAGAGAGAGAGCGCTCAATAATATAATCCTTGCAGCCGGAATTACTGTCAGACCAATCAGAATCGAGACTTCAACAGAGCCGGGGTATAAAACAGATATATCCATTTATCTTAATGGATAATAATTGAAAAGAATATCTGATCCATCTGCAAGATCAGACCTGAAAATGGTGAGAGGATACACAGTGACTGATACGGTTACAAAAAAATGTTGTAACATTTTTTAAAAATCTGAACCAGAGGTGTAATTATCTCTGATTTTGCATCTGTGTTCTCTTCTTCAATTACACACACACACACACACACACACACACTCTCTCTCTCTCACTCATTCGTGCATACAGGGTATTAATTAAGATCTTAATCGTGGAGACGTGGCTCCTGGGTCTCTGAAGACTCCTCTCTCTCTCTCACACACACACACACACACACCCAAGGTTATATAACAGTGACTGATGAGGGCTCTGGAGAGAGTCAGAGATAAGCGGAGAGAGAAAATAGCTTTTAAACAGAGGAAATAAACATAATTTCTCACAATAACGATGATGGCCGTGTGCTAGAGATGTTTGACAGGCTAATGCAGAAGGGGGCTGAGAGTCAGGATGCTGTTAAACTCTTAATACAACAGCATGTAAAGCTGATGGGCTTCGTTTTTGGTAAAGAGTAAACCCCTTCAACCAGCCACTTTAATAGGAACACCCGTACTTCTGGTCATTCATGGAGTCATTATCTAATCTACTAATCATGTGGAAGCAGCACAATGCATTAAATCATGCAGATGCAGGTCAAGAGCTTCAAACATCAGAATTAAGGAAAGTTTTTGAGCTCAGTCACTTTGGCTGTTGCATAGTTTTATTGATGAGATAGGTCAGATAATCAAATAATAATAAAATAATCACTCTTTACAACCGTGGTGAGCAGAAAAGCATCTCAGAATGCAGAACATGTCAAACCGTGAGGCGGATGAGCTCCAACAGCTGAAGAGCACATCGGGTTCCACTCCTGTCAGCCAAGAACGAGAATCTCGGGCTACAACGAATAGAGCTTACCCAAACTGGAAGCTGAAAATGTCTTCAACGATCCAGATTCGGTGAGCCTGTGCCCATGGTCGTATTCTTAATAAAATCATTCATGTAAAGAAATCAGTTCTTATAACAATACAACGAGAAAAATAGCCGTTACACAATACGACTGCAGTTTTATTTGCCAAAAAATACAAATAAAAATACTATAAAAAATATATATGCATTATTTTAAAAGTGGCTCCGGATGGAAACAGTGTTTCTCCCAGGCCTGTTACAGTCGTTAAATCGCCTTTACCTCGTTTCCTCCCAGAACCTCCCATGCCGAACAGCACCATATAAGCAGATGTTAGATTTGAAGTAACACATTTATACATGACTGACTGACTCATCGAAGGTGACGTTTAGTGACGCAGGACAGAGCTGTTAAACAGAGCTGTTAAACGTGTCCGAGTTATACCAGAACCCGTTGTGTAAAATGCTCCTGAGAAACACAAACTCGGGTCCGAACAGAGCCTGGTTCTACTCTCAAACCTGTAAACGTGGTTTTAATTCATGCTTCCCAAAATAACTGGAATCAATACTGCATTATTCACAAACGTGTGGTTTAGAAAGGATATGAGCTGAGGTGTGTGTACAGTATTGATTGCGTTATGGTTTTTCTCTGACCTTCAGCGCTTCAGGTTGAATCAGCCTTCGCATACAAACACACACACACACACACACACACACACACACACACACACACACACACCTTTATCTCACTATCCTTGTGAGGACCTTTCACTGACATACAGTGGAGATAATATGTTTATGTACACCTAGCAGGATCATAAAATCATGAAAAATCATCAGAATCATCAAAAAAGACGAATCATAGAAATTGCATCGGTGTAAATTATTATTATTTTGTTTTCTTAGAAACATGTAAATATGTTAAGTAGCTTCTGAAGGGCAGTACTAAATGAAAAATATAAGATCTTTAAACAAAATAAAAACAATTTACACCGATCATCCTGTTCAAAAGTTTACACCCCCCCTGGCTCTTAATGTATCGCGTTTGCTTCGTGAGCATCAGTGAACGTTCGCACCTTTTGTAGTAGTCGTGTACGAGTCCCTCGGTCGTCCTCAGCGTGAAAGACGGATCTCAAAATCATATAACTACTGTTGGAAAGGGGTCAAATATGCAGAAGATGCTGGAAAAGTAAATAACATGTAGGACCTGGAGGATTTTTCCGAAGAACAGTGGGCAGTTTAACTTCTCAGGACAGACGAGGGAGTCGTGAAGAACTCTCACAGAACATAAACACAGTCGTGGATCATCCAGGTGACGACACACGGGGTTAAGAATCGAGCGTGTGGAAACTTTTGAACGGGTTCATGTGTGTAAATTTAGTTATTATTAGGTCTTGTGAACTATATGTAAACATCTATTATGTGAAATAGCTTGTTCAGGGCGGGACTTAATAAACAACAAAATGCCGTTTTTATGACCTTTATTTATTTTTAAAAAATTATGAACGTTTTGCAGATTCTGCAAGGGGTATATAAACTCCTGACCTCAACTGTAATTATTAATGCAGTTAATTAATGCTATGACTAGACCTAAATCTGACCCTAATTTTAAACTCAGGAACCAAAAGGAAACTTTTTTATTTATTCATGATGTTTTATTTATTTATTTATTTTACTAAAATACATAGCTGGTCCCCACTAAGATATAAAAACATGCCCACGCACAAACACACAGCTATTGGCTTTGGTACTTCATGTCCTGTTTAACTTTGTATTTCTTGGCTCTGTGTCCAAGTAACAGTGCAGATGTTATTGTGTTTTTTTGTCGTGTTATACAATGCCACCATGGTGTGAAAGTGTGTGAAATTCTGCTTCATTCTTACTCACAATCCCTCCCCAGCACTTTGCTTTGTTAGCTTCTTTCTTTTTTTTTTTTTTCTTTTTTTTTTTTTTTAGTGACTATTCTCAGAAAGACTTTTCAATCTATAGTTCCCAGTGACTGAATGCTGAACTCTTTCAAGAAATCTTTCTTCAGAGAAAATGTACACGGCACGGGCGCTACAAGGCTAACGGAGCTAGCACGTAACGGTAGCTTGTAGCTAAACACTTCTCTGAGAAGATATCAGTTGCCTCATGTCATTTGTACATCAACAGTTTATTTAAAGAACGAGTTTGAATTAGAAAATACGTATGTGAGTCAGATCATTAAAACTGTGTTCACCGGAATGACTTCTAATGCACTGTTTTAGCAGTTTATTCATTTTTATAGGTAAGTGTGAGAGAAACATACACGAGTCTGAGATACTGAACAAATCGATACAGTTTGACGCGAGTCGTTATAAAATGTTAGCGCTGGGTATAATGTAAACCTGAGGACAGGGATTAGCTGGTCTCAAGAAGCGGTCAAACAATCTACAGACAATAAACTCTACTGTATTTTCAAAAGCGTATTTCCTCTCAGACTAACACTGAAAATTCGCAGTGTTTTCTGGCCATTTTTTCTAACGAGAGCATTTTGTTCCGATTTTTTTCTAACAACAGATTAGCGTCTTTTTTTTTTTCTTTTTTTTTCCTTTTGCTAACCTGATTGCGTTTACGTCATAGCTCATGCTTGAGCGTGATTTGGAGTTGGTTCCATCCGCCAGATTTCTAGCTTTCACTAGAGAGGCTGGTTCTTCTCATCACTAAACATCACCCTGAACCACCTACATTCACTGGAACACACCATCTTTTCCTGTAGCTTGTTTACATACTCGTGAAGGAACGTCTTTCCTCACCGCTAATTTATTTGGACTAACTTTCAAAGACGGGATGTTGTGAACGTTTTCATTCTGTTGACCACACTGTGCTCTGAAAAGGCCAGTGTTCAAATTGGCTTTCTCTTTTAAAAAGGTACGTGTACACAGAAATGCGCACGGCCAGTCAGATGACACGTTTAAGATTCCCGAAACTTGTGGCCTGCTAAGGATACAAAATGTACTAGATGGGCTTCTGAGGATACAGTTGAGGTCATAAGTTTACGTACGCCTTGAAGAATCTGCAAAATGTTAATCATTAAACAAATAAATGAGAGATTATAACAATGCATGTTTTTTTTTTTTTTTAAATGATTGAGTCCTGCCCTGAATAAGCTATTCCAAATTACAGATGTTTCCATGTAGCCCACAAGACACAATAATAACTGAATTTACACACATGAACCCGTTCAAAAGTTTACACACGCTCGATTATTTATACTGTGTGTCGTTACCTGGATGATCCACGACTGTGTTTACGTTCTGTACGAGTTCTTCACGAGTTTCTTGTTTGTCCTGAGAAGTTAAACCACCCACTGTTCTTCAGAAAAATCCTCAGGATTCTGCATGCATCTTCTGCATAATTGATTCCTTTCCAACAGCAACTATATGATGTTGAGATGCAGACATGTGGGAAAGAGTCTATATCTAAAGGCCATGACTTTAAATGACAGGCCAGGAGACATCACAGAGAGAGCGAGAGGGGGAACCGTTGTGCGTCAAGACAATAAAAGCTGTGATGCAGGTGAGTAATTGCAGGAAGTCTGACAGACTCTGTCATTAGAACACACACACACACATACACATACACACACACGCACGCACACACACACCTACACAGCTTGAACCACGTCTTTTTTCATGCATGATCCACACAAACCCATTTCACTAATTATAGATAATTGTTTCACTAATTATAAGGCTTTGTTCAAATGGACAAACTCGTCCTCGTCTCTTTTCTCCATTTTCATGCTTCATGTGAACTTCACGGGTGAATAATTATGTGAGTCTCTTGGGAAATTTACACATGTGGCCTTAAGACATGTTATGTTTCTGTCATTTTTCACATGTAGTGCATGAAGTTGATTTGCTCACATGATTGTTTCTTTTCAGCATATGATCACATATTGTTAAATAGGTTTAGATTTAAATACACCCCAAGAGGTATTTAAATATGCTCCAACAGGTATTTAAATACACCCCAACAGGTATTTAAATACACCCCAACAGGTATTTAACTACACCCCAACAGGTATTTAAATACGCCCCGACAGGTATTTAAATACACCCCAACAGGTATTTAAATACACCCCAACAGGTATTTAAATACACCCCGACAGGTATTTAAATACATCCCGACAGGTATTTAAATACGCCCCGACAGGTATTTAAATACACCCCAACAGGTATTTAACTACACCCCAACAGGTAGTTAACTACACCCCAACAGGTATTTAACTACACCCCAACAGTATTTAAATACGCCCCAACAGGTACCTTGAACCTTGAAGGTTCATCAATTCTTGTCAATTTAACTACGCCCCAACAGGTATTTAAATACGCCCCGACAGGTATTTAACTACACCCCAACAGGTAGTTAACTACACCCCAACAGGTATTTAACTACACCCCAACAGTATTTAAATACGCCCCAACAGGTACCTTGAACCTTGAAGGTTCATCAATTCTTGTCAATTTAACTACGCCCCAACAGGTATTTAAATACGCCCCAACAGGTATTTAACTACACCCCAACAGGTATTTAAATACGCCCCAACAGGTATTTAACTACACCCCAACAGGTATTTAAATACACCCCAACAGGTATTTAAATACGCCCCAACAGGTATTTAAATACGCACTAACAGGTATTTAAATACGCCCCAATAAGTATTTAAATACGCACTAACAGGTATTTAAATACACCCCAATAAGTATTTAAATAGATCCAAACAGGTATTTAAATACAAATTTAAGGCTGAATTTTTAAACACCTCTGACTCAGGTAATGAACAAAAATGCTAGACAAATATGTTTTCTATACATTTTTATATTGATTCCCCACAACTGTTCTTAGACTACCATTATGAGTGAGTTTTGAGCGAACAGGTTTTCTGTTCTTTTCCCAGTAATTTTTTAACATTAATGTGTCAATTCTTGTTTTTAATCATACACTACAGATGTTGTAAACAGAAATGAGGTATAAAAGACACTGGAATATTCCTGTAATAGATAAAATGGAGCTTCTTTCCTGAAAAATATAAGCATCCACTTGGAGCATGCTGGTGTTTTGGTGTTTTTCAGGGATCAGTTTGGTTTTTGGCGAGTCTCCATGGAAACACCGTTACAGCCAGCATGACTAAGCATCAGCAACCCCCCAAAAACCAGCAGTTGATGATGAACTGATGCAGAAGCAGCCACCAGACTGGAACTGATCAAATCGTGCCCTCTGATCCCGCAGCTGCATTTACTGTCAGGTGTGTCTGCTCTCTTTGTGTTTAGTTCCACATCCTTCAGAAGGTCCCTTGTGTGTGTTTCAGTGTTTCTAAGGCCCTGATTATAAATCATTCATCACTGAAAGTGGAAACAGGGAACCTCTGTGACACCAGCAAACACACACCCTTCCTTTACATGTGTGTGTTTGAAGGTCTGGTCAGTCCATTAGCCTCAACAACCAACCAATGCAATCATCATTAAGGTTGCCATGATACCATGGAATATTCTTAGAACAATGAGAGAGAGAGAGAATGAGAGAGAGAGAGAGAGAGGGAGAGAGACAGAATGAGAGAGAGAATGAGAATGAGAACACTAGCGCAAGTCTAACCTTATCAAACCCTAACACTAGCGGAACTAACCCTATCAAACCCTAACACTAGCGCAAGTCTAACCCCATCAAACCCTAACACTAGCGCAAGTCTAACCCCATCAAACCCTAACACTAGCGCAAGTCTAACCCTATCAAACCCTAACACTAGCGCAAGTCTAACCCCATCAAACCCTAACACTAGCGCAAGTCTAACTCTATCAAACCCTAACACTAGCGCAAGTCTAACCCCATCAAACCCTAACACTAGCGCAAGTCTAACCCCATCAAACCCTAACACTAGCGCAAGTCTAACCCCATCAAACCCTAACACTAGCGCAAGTCTAACCCCATCAAACCCTAACACTAGCGCAAGTCTAACCCCATCAAACCCTAACACTAGCGCAAGTCTAACCCCATCAAACCCTAACACTAGCGCAAGTCTAACCCCATCAAACCCTAACACTAGCGCAAGTCTAACCCCATCAAACCCTAACACTAGCGCAAGTCTAACCCCATCAAACCCTAACACTAGCGCAAGTCTAACCCCATCAAACCCTAACACTAGCGCAAGTCTAACCCCATCAAACCCTAACACTAGCGCAAGTCTAACCCCATCAAACCCTAACACTAGCGCAAGTCTAACCCCATCAAACCCTAACACTAGCGCAAGTCTAACCCCATCAAACCCTAACACTAGCGCAAGTCTAACCCCATCAAACCCTAACACTAGCGCAAGTCTAACCCCATCAAACCCTAACACTAGCGCAAGTCTAACCCTATCAATGTTTATTGAAAATCAGTTCAGTTCTATATTTTATCTTCTATGCAGGAGTAAAGTAAAGTAAATCCCATGTTGGTAAAGCAGAATCACACACACTGAGAGCTGACAGACTTTTACACTTAACTCTTCCATATGTTCTCACTCAGGGCTGTGCCAGTTCTGCTCCTGCTACATGAGTACACCTTATTGTAACCCTGAGAATTTGAAACAAAGCATCTGTTGTTACTTTAAAGCAGAAGGCAGGAGGTTGTGTTTTAATGGAAGGGAAAGTTGCTAAGTGTGGTTTATGACCAGCCATGTAAAGACTTTTAATGGGGTCAAAGTGCACAAATAGGTGTGTGTGTGTGTGTGTGTGTTTGCTTAAAGTTCAAACAGAACCTTGAAGGCCAAATGGTATGAATGGTGGTCCAGTTCCAGAGTTTTCTTTGTACATAAACTGGAATGCCAAAATACACGTCTCCCACCAGCTGCACACACACACACACTGAGATGCAGCGTCTCCATCACGCTCGCTCAGTAACACAGAGTTCTTTTCAGCAGTGTAGAGGCTTCGAGCCAGTCTATACTCATGGTGGTGTGTAATAACTGTTCAGTTTTAATACCACTCAGAGTTTCAGTGGCTATGCCAATGTTCCACAGGAAGCCTGTTGATTCCACCCTTAATAACATCCATCTTTCGATTAACACGGCCCGCAACAGCGCCCAACATTTCATTTGTAACGAGTTTTTGGTTTAAACTTCTTTCACCGACATGTTGGTCTGTTTTCACCTCGGTTAACATTACCCACAATGCCTTTCTACCGACTCATAGTGGTGCCAGTGGGATTTAACCCTCACTTCATCTCCAGCTAAAGAGAGTGATGCAGCAGTGTTTTAGTCCTTCAGTCTGTTATCTCTCTCACCTCCTCATCTATCTGTCCAGTCTGCTCAAACAGATCAGCCTCCAAAGCTTTCATGCTAACACTGGCATCAATGCTATCACACTCATCGACTTTAGTTCGATTGCTAACTAGCCGAGCTGTAACTCTGTCATATAGCTGCATTGCGTTCTGAGACAGCTTTTGTCTGACCAATGCGTCTACTACTTCTACAATGGATTTCTTGTTAATATCATATTGAACGTTGCTGGAAAACGGTGAGCAAGAAAAGAAATTGATTTGAGTGAAACCTGATGGTGTGAGACGTCAGGACACCTTTTTAAAAACATATGTGGCGAAGTTCTCAAATTCTGGCAGGTTCAATAAAATATGTGGTATCCTGCCATGCTAGTAACACTGTAACACTGCTTAATGGAACCATTTTCCATTTTTAGATGTGCGGAAGCTCTTCAAAACATACGTTATATGGCTAAAAGTTTATGCACACCTGATTATCACACCTCTATGTGCTTGTTGAACATCTCAAATCAGATTTACGCCCCCTTTGCTGTTATAATAAGCTCCACTCTTCACTCTGGAGAAGGGCGTCTGCCAAATGCCATAAATGGAAGGCTTTCTACTAGATCTTGGAGCGTAACTGTGGGGATTTGTGTTCATTCAGCCTCAAGAGCATTTGTGAGATCAGGGACTGATGATGTGTGAGGAGGTCTGGGGTGCAGTCGGTGTTCCAGGTCATCCCAAAGGTGTTCAGTGGGGTTGAGGTCAAGGGCTCTGTGCAGGACACTCGAGTTCTTCCACTCCAACCCTGGCAAGTCAGGTCTTCACGGAGCTTGATTTGTGGACAGGGGCATTATTGGTCATGCTGGAACAGGTTTGAGCCTCTTAGTTCCAGTGAAGGGAAATTGTTATGCTACAGCCTACTCTGTAAAGTTGTGTGCTTCAACTTTATGGGGAAGAACAACATGCGTGTGTGATGGTCAGGTGATCAGAAACTTTTGGCCATACAATATATTTTGTGTCATCAAATGTCCTGCTAATTAAAGGGTGGGTTGTATATATATATATTTGCATTTCAGAACTGCTAGCTTCAGCGAACTTCAACTATAATTGACAGTATTTTTCATTTTCTTATCTAGAGACCCTCAATTCAGCTCAGAGCAGATTTCTTCAATAGCAACCAGGCAGATTAAGGTATATATAAACGACGATGAAGCACCTCACATGGCTGTCTGTAGAGAAGAATGAAATACTCTTTTGTTTTGTTTTGCACGACTGCACCGGGTTAGCTTTCTTGGCCCAGTGACCCACGAGTTGATCACATTAACAAGCCGGATACAACATTGACGTCAGCTGTTTAGCTTCTGTCTGGCATCTAAGGTGAACAAGGTCAGACTGTAGTTAGTGAAGAGGAGTGTTTCTACCAGGAATCAACTGAACATCATGAGAACATTTCTGAAAGATTGTAAAGAATGCTGCCAGCATTTTTCCCCCAAACTAATCCTCCACATCTGTGGTGTACGTCTGATTATCACAGACAAGAATTTCCATGTATTGAGAAGGGAGTAAAAAAAACCCCCAACCCATTTACTAAAAATATTTGAGTAAGGAGTATACGTGTGTGCCAACAACGTTCTTTTTGTCTTTTAGTACAAAGAAACTGAAAGAATTGTACTCGCACATGCATTATTGAGATGAATATGAAAGGCACTGGAACATTCCCCAAACGCTCAATTTCAAGTTTTCCCTTTCATCCATATTCAAAAATTTCCCTTTGGGGTTTTTATAAACAGTTTAATTCACATTACACCACAACATAGTGCTGAATTCTAGATTCTGATTGGTCAAAGGGTGTTGATTAAGTTTCTATAACAGAAGCCCTGACAATAGTGCTGGCTACAAGTCAATAATAGTAATGCTCTCGTTCTAATAGGTTATCGGTTCTGTAGTAACGGCTCGTTCACAGGGACTGTGACCGACACGCCACGATAATCCAGTTTTAAACGGATTCAAAAAACATTTTGTAATCTAACAAGGAAAAACGCACACTCATTGATATGGTGAAGATTTATCTGAGGATGTTTATTTAACGTGTGTGGAAGGAGTCTCCAGTGTCAGTGCTTTTGTAACGGTCAGCAAGATTCCCACCACGGGAAAGGACAGAGGGATTTACGCTTTTGGTTTCTTTGTATCAGACAAAAATAAAAAGAGTGAGGGAACGACCGGTGTTAAACGCTATAACGCTGAAAAAAACTTGTCTTGTGGATGTTCCACATCATTAAATGGAGCTATAGACCGTTAAAAGGTTTGCGTTGTTCAATAGTAAGTTTAAACTGGGCTAATTTCTGTGGTAGAAGAGGAATAAAACACTTGAGGCTGTGCGGTTATTGGAAAATATCGGGCAACAGTCACATTACTGCATCAGTGATTATTTTCCTTTGATGGCAACCCCCCGCCCAAAGTGTTTTATTCTTTACAAATTCAACATCAAAAAGGCAACCAAAAAAAAACAACAAAAAAACCCCTCATTAACTCACACCACCCAAATTCCATTTAAGCTTTATTGTGATATCTGATAGTTTACAATACAGTGAAAAACAGACGTGACATTTCACTAGGACAGAATGAAAAAGCGATGTAATCAAGTAAAAAGAAGAAAAGAAAAGAAAAAAAAAGCATATGCTTTTTTTTCTTTTTTTTGCTTTGAGAGAGAAAAATAAAACAGGCAAGACTTAATATAGCCTTTATAAATACAACATGCTTCAGACCTTATCGTATAACAGTCCTAAGAAAAATCACTCTTCAAAACTTCCAACTGTTTCCTCTGCACAACTGTGATGCTTTAAAACTAGAGGTTAGAAACCAGTGTCACTAATGCAGACGGCAAACCGAGGGGAGGAAATGAGGAAAATTAAATTGTGTCTCAACGACCGATGAAGATCAAACTATACTAAGCAGCCGATTCAGGCATTTGGAAAAAAATTTTTAAATAAAATGATGGCAACGTTGAATAAAATTGAAATATCACAACTTTGAACTTTTTTTTTTTTTTTTTTTGGTTTGAGTTTTCAGCAGTCCACATTCACGGTTGCGTACTGACAGCAGTGACACTGGTCTCGCTTGTCTTCAGCTTGTTTGAGTTCTGAAACTTAAAGGTTCATGATGGTTGGGTTTTGTTTTTTTTTTGTTTTTTTGCGTGTGTTTTTTCCCCCCGAGAATCGGGTCTCGGTCGATGTTTATCGTGAATGTTTCGGCGGGTGAATCCAGCTCACCGCTGAGCACAATGCTAAACCAGGACCAGCAGACCCACTCTTACTGAGACAACCAGCAAAGCAAGTCTTTAGATTCCAAATAAATAGCCTTGTTTATCATCAACAAGCTACGAGACAGCAAAACGAAAGGAAGTACAGAAGCAACGACATGGGAAAGCTAGATGAATAAAAATGAATAAAAACTTACTTCTGAATGAGAGAGAGAGAGAGAGAGAGGAAAAACAAAACAAACAAACAAACAAAAAAAAAGTCACATTCATTCACTCATTCTGTCTCACACACACAAACAAACATACAGAAAGCTAGAGGTACAGTCAACAAAAGTGCTTCAAGTCAGGGAAGTAGAGGAACTAACCCAGTAGAAATATGTATGTATGTATGTATGTATATATATATATATATATATACACATATACATATATATATATATATATATAATATATATATAAAACCTTAAATATGTTACTTTATGTACAAAATCTGAGACAGGGACAATATCTTGTCTGTAACTCTGTTTTCAAGTAGGATCTCTACGACTATTCCCGTTTGCATTGACTTCGGCTGATTAAAACAAAAGGTCATGTGACCTGACTGACCTTATTGGCGATAAATGTGATAAACGGAGGTTTTGCCACTGATTCAACTCCAAAAACTTCGCAATAATCTGTGGATTTATACTCGATAGAAATCTATGTGAAACATCCAACGCCCTGCTTGGTACTGGAAGAAAGCCCGCCCCTTCCCGTTACAACGAGTAACCCGCCCACTCACGATCCCCACCTCGTAATAATAATAATACAAGTGTTAATTTCACCCGCTGCGACTACAAAAAAAAAAAAAATCGGATCATGCTACGCTTCTGAATATAGTTTTAAGTGGATAAAGATTTCTGTGAGGTTCTTTTTGACCCGTGTAGAGCCACAGAAGGAACTCTATCATCGTGGAGTCATGCACTGCACAACAGGAAAGGGAGAAATTACTCTTTTTTATTTTTTTGTCCTTTTGGAGAGGCACAAGGTTCATGCTGCTTAGAGGCAAAGATGTGGAGGAGGACGAGGTACACGTAAACACACGCGCACGCACAGTTAAAGTGCAGGAGGTATAAAGTGAAAGCTCCGGATTGCATTCGTTTAATAGCAGCAGTTTTTTCTTTGCAATATGTCGCACCACTTCAATTTTCTTTCATTTTGTTGATGTTGTTGTTGTTTTTTTTATCATCATTTCTGCTTCTTATCCGTTTTCTTGATCAAATTGGCCAGATTCCTAGTGTTTTTACAGTTATGGTTTAATTCGCCAACTTGTGAAACAGAAGCAAAAGGTAAGCAGCAGAATGTCTAGAATTTTCTACACGTCTTTTAGAAAAGAAAATTAAAAAGAGAGAGAGAGAGAGAGAGGGAAAAAAAAAAAAAAAGAGGGAGATGATCATGCCAGCAATCACCTGACCCTGAAGTTCATCCAAAGCTACAATCACCCACGAGAACCTGGACTGAAAGATTTTTTTTGCCTCTAAACCCATGAACAAGGCCTCTGCAAAGTGCAAACAAAATAACTGCATTCAAGTAAAACACACACACACACACACACACACACACTGACGCATGCATGCGTGTCCGAACATATGCGTATGCGTGTGAGATGGCGTGATCAGAAAAACTACAGGATGAGTTTGATATATGAATGGAGAAGAGGTGAGGTGAGGAGAGGAAGCGGTGCTGTGGATCACATACACTAGGTTCAGTTTTCCCCTGCTGTCCAGTGCGTTTCAGACAGCATTTAAAAACAAACAAACAAACACAAGTTCACTTATAGTACTGATGCAAACATGGAGCCTGCCACAAATGCCACCTCAACACTAAAAGCAACACTTTTTTTATGATCTTGCCTAAAGCACCGATTACAGCTAAAGACAGGGGACGAACTGTACCAGAGGGGCGCACAAATAATTGCACAGTGAAGTCATCTGAGGAAGGGGGGTGGTGGGGGGTTGAGAAATCAAAAAGAGATTAATCTCACTTACAATAGATAAAGTATAGGGATATATAAATACAAAATGTCACTGCAAAGCTCAAACCCTGCCCTCAAACCCTCCCTGGTCCAATAGGGTCTGCCATACTGCTACATAAGCCACACCCCTTTCTATAAATCTCCAGGTAAAACATTTCATGTCGATCGTATCTGGCCCCGCCCAAAACACCCCACCCAACCCCATCCCGACACAGAAAAGAGCGTGCTCTGTGAAAATCTGTCTCTGAGAGTAATGCTAACCAGTAACATCAGTCCATCAGAAAGGATTCCTACATGAAAACACACTCACACACACACACACACACCTTATCATTCGCTTCTTGAAACAGGGTGAGAATGAAAAGAGGAAAGAGAAAAATTCTTCCAGATACTGTTAACTGCTCACGATGGGCGGCGACACAAAAACCAGTTAGAGAGGCGGAGCAAATCCTCAAGTCGAGCATCTACATCTCGGAGGACAGTGAGTGCGGATGGAGGAGTGCGGATGGAGGAGCGAGAGCTCGGTGTTTCCCCCCCTCTGCTTCTCCCCATCGCTCTATCGTGTTGAGTTTCAGAACACTGGTAGGGGGAGTCTGAATGCGTCGGGGTGTAAAGCATGGTGGTGGTAGAATGACAGAGTGTGTATCTGGGTGTGTGCATGTATCTGTGTGTGTATGAGTGCGCAGTATCACTCTGAAGTCCGCTACAGAGCGGCCGGAAAGGTCACTGAGCAGAAAGAAAATGGACAAGGCAGTCACTCCCAGCCGTTGTCCTTAATCATGTGCGCCAGCTCGATGATGAACTTTCCCTCTTTGTATTTCTGACTGCTCTCGAAAGCATGCTCCTGTGAGAGAGAGAGAGAGAGAGAGCAGGAAAAAGTCAATAAGCAAATTCATTATGACTTATTAAAAATGTTAATCTGACTCTTACACTTGACATTTGCATCATTTTAATTTTTAATCATAACCTTGAGCACAAAATTGCCACTACTAAAAATATCCCCCTGCACCTTACTGGAGTTTAAATTGGCACTAGTAGGTGCGGCATCCGCATTTTAACTATCCAGTAACAGAGCAAAAACAAACAGCACCTGATTTACATGCATAAAAGACACTGCATACACGTATAAATCAATGGAACAAGCCAACATACAGGGTTACGAATGAAAAAGTTTAACTACTGCACCGAGTAACATTTTCACCTCGGCTTTATTAACGCTGTGACTCGGCTTGGTGGCCACACCATGAAATAAATCATATCCTGTTGTATACAGTGGGGGGAAATAAGCAGTGAACGCACTGAACATTTTATGTTCAGTAAATATATTTCCAATGAGGCTTTTCACATGAAATTCTCACCAGACATCAGTATTAACTCAAGAAATCCACACATATAAAGAATTCACAACATTACAGTCCATAAATAAAGTTGTGTATTATGTTGACGTGTTCAGTACTTATTTCCCCCCACTGTAAAAGATCTGGGAAGACAAATTAGGATACGCTACAATGTCAAAAATTAAGCACTAATGACAAATCGTAACGTTTCGGGTCACTGCATTCGAATTCAGTCATACTGCAACACTGTTAAAGCTCAAGCTGATTGGTCAGAAGGTGGTGATCATTTTTTTTAAAAATATATATATATAACAGCAACTCCGACAATTTTCAAAATTACTGCAGATTTTCCGCACACTTGGGCCAAGACGCGTCATATGATGTCATCACAACACGCCTTCAACCAAAGCGCTCTTCGATTCACGTGCGTAAAACACGAGTACAGCTAAAGGGTCTCGTTTACCAACAAACATCACTGCGGAAAAACCGTGCAAAACTATTTGGTGCGACTGCGATTTCACCAATTCAAGTAGTTTCCCACGTTAAAAAAAAAAAAAAAGCATAAAAAACAAAATGCGTCGCAAATTAAAAAAAAAAAAAAAAAGCCGCAGAAAAATCTACCATCACCTCCTGTACAGACTGGAAAGTAGTTCCGGCTGCAAGACAAATCACGGGTTTATATTAATGCGCTCGGTCTAATACGGTATCATTACAAAAGTAACAACAGATTATACGTTTGATCCACTTAAAAGGATTTGAAAACGTTTTCCTTACGGAGACGTTGATTTAGCATTTTGGAAGGAGTCTCCAGTGTCAGCGCTTAGTAAGCGCTTAGTAAGTAACTGCATTTTTACCGCTCATTAAATTAACAGAAACTACCTTGTTTCACGGATGTTCCACAGCATTAAATGTAACTATAAACTGATAAAAAGTACGTGTTGTTCTTTAATACCCCACAATGTAATCATGGCTAAATTGTCGCTGTAGAAGATGATTCAAACACTTCAGGACATGCTGTTATAGTCAAATAATAAACTTTGAGGTGATAACAGTTGATTATTTTCCTGCAACAGTGCACCAAAGGACTAAAATTCTGTCATAATTATAAGAAATACAATATCGATTTGGGTTTGTCCCTGTTTGAAATATGACTAATACGACAAACCTATCTAACGTGAAGTCAATAAACAACATTCCGCGTCAAGATCATGGCTACAGTGCTTCATGTTGATGTCAGATCGTGTTACTGATTGCTTGCAGAAACTCAAAGTATAAATCAGTATCCTGTGACACCAGTTGAGCTTCAGTTGGATCAGGAGTCGGGGGTGGTGTACATTTTTAATTTTATCTGCCCTAAAAATCATACACTAACACCACACTGATGCAGATGGCTGACATTCTATTTCTAAAAAGTCACAGAGAATTAGCACATGATCTGCTATCTGCCAAGTTCCCTACGGGATGCGAGACTCGCACACTCGCTCATCTGTATTTAACACAGCTCGTTTCAGCCTGGAGGTACCGAGACACACCTGAAATCTCCACTATGCTCCATCTATGTGCTAACTGACCAGTTTTGCTGTGTATGGAAGAAAACAAAAACTACACAATCCAGTTACAGATGGTGTACTTGATGGTGTCATTGCCTGTTCTCCATTATCACGCAGTGGGAGGATTTGGAAACGGCCTGTCTTACTAATCCATCAGCCTTCAGTACATGGTCCAGCTCAGAAACAAGATATCAGGGATATAAATAAATGAACACACACACAGGGATCCGGTGAACCTACTCACACCTCAGCACACTCGGGACAACCACTTGGTAAGACCATGGCAATCCGGCTGGGCTATAAAGGCTTTTTCTCAGAGCAATTCAGAGAAAAACCTAATGACATAATTTCCCCCCACACCCCAAACTGTAGTCCATCTGCCAAGACATGTTTGGTCTGAAATCTGCTTTTTCGGTTTATAAACAAAGCTACAAGGCTGATGTGGCTGTCGAATAAGAATAAGATTAATAATACAAAGAACAAGTAGAAAAGTAGAAGAAAGAAGAAAAAGAAGGAAAGAGGAAGTAGAGAAATAGAGAAGAAGAGTAGGAGAAAATAAAAAAGTAGAAGAAAGAAGAAAAGAGAAGGAGAAAAAGAAGAGTAGAAGAAAAAGAAGAAGAGCAGAAGGAAAGAAGAAGAAGAGTAGAGGAAAAGAAAAAGAGAAAAGTAGAAGAAAAAGAAGAAGAGAAGAAGAATAAAAGAGGGAGAAGAAGAAAAAGAGAAGAGAAGAAGAAGAAAAATTCTAGGAACCAGGTTGCCAGAACGAAGAAAAACAAGAATAGAAACGTACGTATTTCCAGCCCAGAGTGGTTTTGCAATTTTCACAGTAGATATCTGCCACGGCATGTAAACCTGTCAGGAGAACCCTCTCCTCTGCTGGACCGCAGCCCACGTTCACCCTGAGAGAAAGAGCGAGAGAAAGAGAGAGAGGGGGATTAATTCATCTGTCAATAGCGCAGTGTTCAGCGTGTTTCACTGATCCTTTACAAAAAGCCATGTTAAACCAGGACCAGATGTGATTTGGAAGATTATGGGTCGCGCTGTTTAATAGTTAGTTAGTAACGCAGAGTGGGGGAGTGATTCTCAAAAGGTTATTTCTCGGCTTCTTTTATTCAAGCCTACATTAGGAAAAAAAAATTTGAATTATGTAAAGCAGTACCTCGAAAAAAGTAAAAACTCTCAGGTTCGGGTGGGGGGGGGGGCAAGGCACCAGTTACCAGCAGCTGCATTGCCATAAATACTTTTTCAAAAATAGAATTTTGCAGAGGTTTGGGCTTAGCAACACCACACACACACACACACACAATACTTTCTGTGAAAATTTCCTCTCTCATATATCACGCTCAGACCCTCATGCTTTGTCGGCCCTAAGCTACGCGAGGAGTGTTTTGATGCACAACCGTTCAGCCTTGTAAGATTTAAACCAACACGTTTCCTCGGCCTGCTACTTTTTATTTTTATTTTTTATTGTCACACAGCTGGAGAACATGGTCTAGACATGCTGAGGTGATAAAGATCAGATTTCAGGGGCAGGTGTAAATGTTGATGTAGAGAAAGTGGGTTAAAAACTCACACTGAATTGAAGAGGTAGGCTCGTCCTTGGCTGCCTTGGAATGACTGTGGGGGGAGGGGGAGGAAGGGGGGGGGGAAGAGAGAGAGAGAGAATTTCCAATCATTTTCAAAATGGCATTTGAATTGGATTTAAAATGTAAATACATTCAAACATGAATTATTCTCCAAGTTGACTACTTCATTAGGAAAGTACAGCACAATGCACGTGAACGTAGAGCTTCAAACGTTCACGTGAACACAGTGACTTCGACTTGGGTTTGACGTGCTTGTTTGGTTCGAGTATTTCAGAACCTGCTGATCTCCTGAGATCTTTTCATACACGACATTCTCCCTAGAGCCTACACGTAATGGTACGAAAAACAAAAAAAAGACCATCCAGTGAGCTGCAGTTCTGCAGGCATAGACGGCTTGTTGAGAGAGGTCAGAGGAGATTGGACAGGCTAGTTTGGGCTGGCATGGGAAGGTCACGGTAACTCAACTCTTTACGACCATGGTGAGCAGAAAAGCATCTCGCATTACACACCAAGTCTTGAAGATGGGCTACAACAGCAGAAGAAGAAGAGCGCATGGGGTTCCACTCCTGTCGGCCAAGAACTGGAATCTGACACTACAGTCGGCACAGATTCACCAAACGGGAACGCTGACGATGTGAGAAATCTCACCTGGTCTGATGTTTTTGTCTGATGTGAACACTAACTGAAGCTTTGGACCTGTATCTGCATGCTCTTATACATACGTGCGGAGGTGTACAGGTGGACGGTGAGTGTTTAAAACAGGATTCTGATAAAGCAATATCAGAAGAAGTTAATTATTCAGATTTACGTTGGTTTATTCACCCGCCATAACGGCGAACATTTGACTAGATTTGATCGGAAATACACGTTAAGATCCCGCGCCTTCAGGACGGCTTCGCACCAGAATAGAACGCCTTCGACGCAGATTTCCTTTCATTTAACTATCAATGCTCACGACATCGGCTGTACTGTAACAGCATTGTACACGCTACATAGTGCACTACAGGTTTAATAGAACTCCATCTGAAATTCAGCCACAGCGATTCGGCATATTTAATAAGTACATTTATACTTAATGAAGAATTTTCAAAAATGTGGAGGTTTTTGTCCTTGAATATGTAAATATGAAAACCGCATTTTGAACAGTGAAATTTGCTCTGACAGCCCCAGGGTGCCACACACACACACACACACACACACACACACACACACACACACACACACACAATTTGGGTTCCATATTAGGAAGACTGAATAGCAAGCAGGCAGAACAATTGTGTGTGTGTGTGTGTGTGTGTGTGTGTGTGTGTGTGTGTGTGTTGATATTAGTGGAAAGTACTCCTAATGTATCATGGCCAAGATCTAAGGTCTGCATGCAATTAATAAATAAGTGCGCTTGTGTGCTCCTTTTGGGTGTGTGTGTAACAAAAACGCTACCTTTGCTTTAAAGCTTGTGTTCATTGTATATATGCTTGTGTTTATGTTAAAGTGTGTGTATGTGACTGAGAGAAGGGGGGGAGGGGGTTGTGGTAAGTCTAACTAAACTGTGACTGCCAAGCTCTGGACTTGAGCCAACATGTGCATTTCATCAATTCATAATGTGTGTGTGTGTGTGTGTGTGTGTGTGTGTGTGTGTGTGTGTGTGTGTGTGTGTGTTTTTACCATGAAACAGTCCATTTGTCTCGAACTTCACTTTATAATAGTGTACAATTACACCAGTCTGGACGCCGTGTCTGTGTGACTTGCTAAACTGCTCTGTACATTATGCTTCCCACAATGCCCTGGGTGGAGAGAGCAAGTCTACAGACATGTCTTTCTAAACCTCAGCATTAAAACAATCATAAATCAGCGAGTCCTACACTGACCTGGCGAGCACGCCGACCTTGGTTTTCCATTGGCCATATCTCTCTCTCTCTCTCTCTCTCTCTCTCTCTCTCTCTCTCATGCTCACGCTCGCTCGCTCTGGCTGTGCATTTTAAGCTTCATCATTCTCCGAGACACTCACATGCTCATGTCCTCACTCTCCCTGACTTGGTGGTTTAAAAAGCATTAGCCTGCTTCAGTTTCGCTCTGCGCATCAGAACACAGATCAGGAAGAGTTTCCGTACATCAACAGTTATACACCATCAATGCAGTCCCTGTTTCAAGGGCAAACACCTTAACATGCACACTGCTAAACAGCAAAATGACATCACTAAAGCTATACACCATATACACACTAACATTATTAACATACTCTCTCTCTCGTCAGTCACAGCGACACTAACCAATCTGTGAGCTCATGTATGTGGAAGAGGGCAGATAGCACTTTCTTCTGAGTGCGTTGCGCTGCCCTGTGATGTCCTGTCTCCAAAGAAGCATGTGCTAGCCTTCACCCTCTCCGGTTGGTGGCTGTCGTATGATAGAGAAGAGCTGACTAGTGTTTGGGAAGTCTGTTGGGAGAAAATGGGGTCGAAACCCTGAACAGTTAGCGTTGCTGCTCGCTCACCTTCACGCTGGAAATTTATGCTTAAATCTTACACTTACTTTCTTTTTCTTTAACATATATATAAAAATAAACATTTTACTTCATTTATCTAAAAGCACTCAGCTGCGTTTATGTAGAAAAAATATTTCCCGACACATCATTTCCGATACCGACACGGAGTAACGACGACTCATTTTATACAGAGGTGCGCAAAGTTTACAAGCGTTTCTGGCCCGGAAATTAGCTCCTCCTCCAGCAACGAAAAGCTTGGCCTCTTTTCCGTAAAAAGCGACTCGCACGACGAACAGTTTCAAGAGAAGACGTGCGATCTCTTTGGAAAAGGGGCAGTGCTGTTATCAAAAATGTACTTCACCTCACAGGCCACACAGGGCTCTAAACACGACAAACTGCTCCTTTAAAGTAAAGGATATCACGTGGCATTGCAAGCATCTCAAGCACACGTGCTAAAGCCTAAAGCATGGCTTCTTCCGTGAGAAATAAAAATTCCCCAGAACACTTCAAAAGCATGAAATTTAACATGGACTAGACCAAACTTGCACTATTTATTTAGCTGATGTTACTTTAAGCCCTACTTTCTCTCTAGACAAAGAAAGAGAACGTTAAACAGTTGTATTTGCTGCTTCTATGCTACTACATGGAATATGCAGGCTTGAGTAAAAGCCAAAGACAAAAGGAAGGACTGCAAGTTCTTCTTGTGAAATTTATAGGTTGCAAGCATTTCAGTATGAAGAAGGTTGCATGTGAGCCTCCTCCTCCTCACTGTTGCAGCACTAGATGCCAGCTCCTGAGGCAGTAAGCCAGCACGCCTTTGCGAGACAGTTGACGTCTGTGGTGAGACGCAGGCTGAGAATCGGCTTTACTTTTTCCGCTGTGGATGACCCGGAGGAAGTCCTGCAGACTTAGCGCGGGTTAATAAAGCCGGCCACTCCTTTCACCCTGAACGCCTCACACACACACACACACACACACGACTAGACGCTGTTTCAGTAAGAAGTGTTCTAACGAAATGCGTGATTGCATCATCTACCTACCTCAGAAGAACAGAATATTGCACTGTAATGTGGCATGCAGCAGAACTTACGTGAGTTATGTAATAAAACCGGCCTTGTGCAAATCAACAAAGAAGAGTTACATAAACACCGTGTGATGAAACTTTAACCGAAGGCATTATGTACCACTCCTTTACTATTAAACACCATATCAAAGAGGCTTTCACATTCTTCCCTTAAAATCTAATCGATCTAATCTTCAAGGAACTTTACAGAAGTTGTATTTCTGCTCTGGAAGCATCCGCACCATCCTGTATGACCGCTTCAGCGTTCGACTTGAGCTGTAAAGCCTGCGCAAATCCAGTCTGGGCTCAATTTTAGTGTTTGTAGACATCTACATGTATTTGTGCATGCTGTACGGCTGGAGGACGTGACAATATTATATGGACGTCGCACATATGATCTTTTAACATCATGGTACACTTTTCAGTCCGTACAGGATTTCAAGGGTTTTTTTTTTTTTAATGATCGTTGCATACACTTTTATTAATAATAATAATAATAATAATAATAATAATAATAAGCACGGAAGTCCTGAAGACTTTTCCCAGTTTAAAAGAGAGACGGTGGTGAGAGAACGACTGAACGTTTATAGCTGCTCTAAAGCATTCCACAACATTACTACAATATGATGTTCTTTAATGAAAGTTTTGCTGTGGTACAAGGGGAATAAAACACTTCAGGACATGCTGCTACTGGAGAAGAATCGACTTCAGGGTAGTGTGATGAAGCCCAATATGAAGCTGAGTGTTTTATTCTTTACATACCGGTTCATAAACATGTCTTATCATAAATACATTTGTTATATGACACTCGAGACATTATTTCCATAAATGTGAAATGAACTTCACCATGTCACTGGTTAAACACAGTTTTTAATCCGCTTATACAGAGCGCCTGCCATACAAGTCCCTGTGAACAAACCGTTACTATAGAAACGATAAAGTATTTGAATGAGCGCATTAATAAAATAAAAAAAAACCCTGTGATTTGACCTTCTGATCTTTTGTCTGTGAAGCATTTCAAATTTCTAACTCCATGTTATGACTATTATTATTAATACGACTCCAATTTTCTCTGTGCTATTAAAACCTCAGCAAAACAGAACATCTTGCTGCATACCGCATATGGTAAAAATGTCCTCAAGTACTGCAATACGATATTTTTTCCATCTCCCTACCATGCTGGCACTGGAAGACATGATCTGAGGGCATTCTCTGGCTGCCAGGTTTCTAACAAGAGTGCCAACTGTTGCTAGAACAGCAGGAGATCTCTATAAAAAAAAAAAAAAAAAAAAACAAGAGCATGACTATCTGACTATCTTTTTTTTTTTTCCCTCCTCATGATTTTTTATAATACATCATGTTCTGCAAGAAAGATGATATCAATTTGTGGTCCAGGTGGACATGTGGTACGTGCGGATGTGATCAGGGCTCAGGGTGGTTCACCTGAAGACAAATTTGTCCTTCTGGGGTGGGGTGGGGGGGATTAGTGAAAGGTTAACCTTTTTCTCCGGCGTAATGCTGTTTATATTAACTGAAGTGTGTTTAAAAGGTAATCATTAGCTTGTGATCCATGCACAACGAGAGCTGAACCAGTACAGAACTTCCAGTCTTAAATAATTGCAATTTGGAGTAAGTATGCCACCTATGTGATGTATTTAGAAAATAATGCCTGCTAAGAGCGGTTCAAAAGCTTTTAAGCATACACACGTCAGGATATTTCCCTAAAGTCAAACAAGCCCTAGTAGGTTTTTTCTCCTTCTTGAGCCGTCAAGGAAGATCAAAAAGCCGAAATCCTGTCTGGGATTTTAGGACGTCGAACAAAACCATGACGATGGTGGGTGTCTACGCCCAGTCGAGGTCGTCTCATCGCTGCACAATCAGCTCATTCTTTTCCAAGCCCCTGCACGTCTTTGGGAACAGAAAACTCAAACCAGCCAGTCTCTCCCCTGGCTCCTGGTGCCCAAGTAACCCGAGATCCATCTGCCAATAGGCACAAGTGGGTCATTTACTGTTTCCATCACAGGCACCTGGTCCTGAGAGGACCTGCGGTCAATGATGGGTTTGTCCCAGGGCTTTACAATCAGAGCCTGACTGCAGGTGCAGTTAAGAGGTACAAGCCTCAATCACATAAATAGAGGTGGATAATCTGTTAAGAGTAAATGGGGCAGAAAGAAGAGAGCAGCTTTCCAGTGACAGGATTTCCTCAAGGTAGCTCTAAACAAATAACTGCATAATAAAAGGTCAAACTTCAACCTTGAAAGGAAGTGACACTGGCTTTTGCATCAATATGAACCGATTTATATGACCGCACAAGCCACTTTGGTGTACATGTTGTAATTTCATCTGCATCCCACGTTATAGGATCTCGGGGTGAAAGGGGGCGGGGCTTTCGTCCCAAGCGCTATTACATAACATGTCACTCGCTCGACATTATGTCTAGCATGCAGTACTAGCACTACGTTAACATTGCATGAAGCTGGCTTGACATGATCCAAACGATAAACAAAAGCCACCCGGGAGAACAGAAACTGTCAAATCTATCAGAGGGCTGGAAACACGCATCAGTGAGCGTCCACAAAGTTACCGATTATGTATTTAAAACCATGCACCAACAAGCTTACTAACATTAGATATTATGTAATTAACATGAGGAGTGAAGTTCACGATCGGGCTAGCTAACATTACGTAAACTCTTGTGCTTTACGTAAGAATCACACTTGTAATCGATTGATCGAATGGAACTTTTGTCAACCCGAGGACCACGTGCTTCCGTAATCCGTCACCAAGCAAACCTACCAACAACTGAACTCATTTCCATCTGTATTACAAAAGATTTCTGTCCTCGTTCTTCATTACTTCTGCTCGTAACGCAGCGAGCCAGGAGACACGTCCATCCCTAGATGCTCTGTGTGTGAGACAGCGAGGATAGAGGGCTCCTGCCTGATGACGCCGGAGTGCAGCATTTTCACAATGGAGCATGCATTCCGGCAGACAACCTCGTTTGATGCCTCTCCAGAAATCCAGCATGAGATCCGAGATTTTCTTTGGCTACACTTTGGATAGCTAATCCTCTTTTGAATGCTGCACCGATTCTCGGCGGTCCCCTGACAGTCCAAAAAATCATGCCTCATTTCGGCAGTGATACGTGTAGATGGCAAAGGATATGCAGAATCAGTTAAAGCGGCAGTGTTTCTAGATCCAACTTTTTCCCCATCGATTCAGACTCCACCCCATAGCCTAAACACAGCTACTTTGTGGGCGAGTTACCATCGGGTGAGTGTGGGAGGAGCTTAGTGTTTCCGTAGACTCTGCAGTTCACTGCACAGACAGTAGAGGGCTCTAAACATTACAAACTGCTGCTTTAAATGCTCTTGAAACGTTCAATGGGAAAATTCATGAGTGTGATGCTACTGAACATACTGTAATCATAGTCAGAAAAAGTGCTTTTTGTGTGTATACTATAGTATTCCTGGGTGCGGAGAGCCGTGACCTCATCGGGATTCAAATTGACAGTCTTGAGATTTAAATTACTTCGTGTTTATGATCGCTTTCAAATGTCTATGAATGTTCGTTTGAATTGACAATAATCCCACTGCTTAACTAAATATTTTGTTGTCTGCTTACATTTTGCCTTTATAATATTAAACTAAAGTATTTTGGGCTATACAAACTGCTTCTAAAGCTTGGAAGAAGAAAAAAAAAACCCAGAATATACAAAAACATGGAGGCTCTTACACTGAACAGGCTAATGCAGAGATTTTGGCACGAGCCAGATATAAAGCGCAGGACTCAGAATATCATCGTCCCAAAGTGACAATCAGCTAATGGTGTAGAGGAGAGAGAGAGAGAGAGGGATGGAGAAGGAACCCTGCGCTATAATTACATTTCCACATAAAGCATGTAGAGTTTGTAAAGCATCTCGAGTGCTGAAAGTGTTACTGCATTAGTTTAGACACGAATGCTGACTGAGGTCAAGGCCCAACACCTCATTTGACTGAACTGGCTCTGGTTTATAGACTGACCTCAGAGTCTAGGACATGATGACAGACAGGTCTTTATTTCCATCATCCTACATGATGCATAAATCAAGTAATTTGCAATGAGTACTCAAAACGTATACAGAACCTCTGCTTCGGTGTTAGTGCCATAAAGACTAAAAAAGAATTTGTTTAACGTCATGCTGATCTGTTATTTTCTTTTGGGACGGTTTTTTTGGGGGGATTTATCTCTTACTTATCACCTACTAATATGAGTTAATGAAGGGCTTGGACAAGGGTTCATGTAATCAATGATATTCAAAGACTTTCCAAAAGTTTTTTTACGCAGTGCGACAACACAAGAGATTTCACAAGAAGAGGTGACAACATGGCCAACAAATAAATCCTCGCAGACGGAGAGAAAAAAAAAACATGAACTTTGCCACAAAAACCCCCAGCATATGTTAGCGAAAAGAATCTTTTTTTCATGCGTGTGCCAAGTCACAGTTAGAAAACAGAGAGTTTGGTGTGACTTAAAGAGGACCTTTTATGTCCCTTTTTACAAGATGTAATATTAGTCTCAGGTGTCCCCGGAATGTGTCTGAAGATTCAGCTCAAAGTGTACCCCATCCCCCCTGGAACATTTATTACACCATGCTGTAAATGCCCCTTTTTGGGTGGAAGCAAAAACATGCTATTTTCGTGTGTGTCTCTTTAAATGCAAATGAGCTGCTGCTCCCCGCCACTTTACAGCTCGTGCTTCGGATACTACGGCAACAACGAAGGCGGGTTTAAGTACACATTGTTCGCGAGCAGTCAATGAAGACCAGAGGTGGCTTTTTTTTGTTTGTTACAAACCTATGTAGGTTAGTACAGGAAGTAAGTGTGGAATTACTGACGACTCGTTTCAGCTGCTCAGAATCGGTTCTTTCTTTTGGGATACAATAACTCCCAAAAGTGTTTGTCGTGCGCTTTGATTTTTGAAACTTTGCAGACTTTTTACATTCGCACACAGCTCTATAACACACTACATGAACGGTTATATCTGAAAAAGCATAATGGGGATATTTTGATGGGGAGCTCCTCTGTTTTTTTTTTTACTGATAAAAGTGACCACAGTCCCACCTTCTTGGTTTCTATTGACACACATGATCAAACCATTTGAATTCACAGGTCAAGGTTCAACTAGATAGTTTAGAAAAAGTTAGCACAAAGCGAAATTAACCACTACCAGAAGCAAAAGTCCTGTCTCCTTCAGTGAACTGCCTTTTCTGGTGAGCGGACATTATTTCCATTTGGTCTGCAAAGTTTTCAGGTGTCTCACATATAGAAAGGTATATATAAAACACCATAAATGCTATGGCTAAATCTTAAACACTGGAAACGTCATGCACACAATCAACAAACTAGTGCAGAAGTTGTCAAGTGTGAGGCGCACAATGATTTTCCAAAATTAAATAAATTAACAAACCAATAATAATTAAAAAAAAAAACATTTTATAACACACTGCATACTAAATGTATTTTCATTTCAAGTACTTCTCAAACAAAAGAGGTTTTTCATAGTACTTCAACATCAAGATTTTTTACTTCAAGTGCCACGAGTATGAACCCTATCAAAGGCCAATCTCATTCCTCCTTTAACACTGTCCATTTCTTCTCTGCTATATCTCATAAATGAAGCTTTCAGGACATGTTAGATGGACTAACGCCAATTTTCAGCAGCTCCGTCCTTTATACCGAGCGCAGTCAAGCATTTCACTTGTTAAATGATCCTTTCTAGTGAAGAAGTAGTGAAAAGGAAGGTTATTAAGTGCACTGGAAATGGGTGTACTTTGCATAACCAGAATGTCAACATGTAACTATTACCCCTAAATACCAGCCGATTAGCTGCAGCATAAACATCACGGTCGGTGCTAAAAGTTGGCCTTGGTGGATTTTTCCCTCATGCATATGGTTTGTTTAGCTTTATGGAGGCTTACTGTTCTTGTGATAAGGCGATAAAAGATGTAGGATTTGCTTGCAGGGTTTTTGTTTGGGTGGAGCTGGGATTGTTTGAGTCAAGCAGACCACAGTGTGCTTTGGGAAAATAGGTCACGTGATTCGGTTTAAAAATAATCTCAACCCCAAGGTAGCTTGAACCAAGTTACCAAAGGATAGTCGCTTAACTTCATTCCGTTCTTTAATAGTAGACTAGTAATACAAGCTCGCTCACATTCTGACAGAACAGCTGTTTACTGCGTGTTCAGCAGTTTCAGAATCACAACTTATAGTGGCTGAGAAACCGTTTCCTCAGGTTCTCAAGGTCAACATACGTGCATTAGCCTGATTGCAGAAACAGGAAACTGCTTTGAAAACCATGAACTGTAGTACTTTCATTCTTAGTTTGTTCACATCTAAATCGCAAGACATTTGCAGTACAGAAGACTTAACATGTGATCTTTTTCTTCATGACCGTAAGCAAGGCGAATTCAGATCGACCGAGGTGACGAACACGGAGAAACGATGCAACCTGGAAACAAGCAAGCAAACAAAGTCCATCAAAGAGATCCTATTCAAACTACACTTAGAGAAGCGTCTGGCACGGTACACGCCGGGAGTGCAATCATATCCGCCTGCAGCATTATCAGCTTAGGTGTTTCCAGAACCGATGAACTCGAGGTTCTAATCAGCAAAAACACATGATGTAGAACGGCTGCTTTGATGCGTTTTTATTACAAACAACGAAACCCAGTAGGGTGGATTAACCTCAGAACCTATTACAGAGATTGTATGGAGTCAGTATGATGGATTAGCACTGTGTATTGCCAAGAGTGTATAGTGGCATTACACTGTATTACACCCAGTGTTGCCCACAAGTAGCTGATTAACCTGCTACTACTACACAGCCAGCAAATCGATTAGCACAAAGGCTGCTTGAAATTGGCAAATTGACTTTCCCTGACTCGACACGAATGGAAATCACTGGTCGAGTTTTTTTTTTTTTTAATGTTGTAGTACGAGTCTTTGGCATAGCACTCTTTCTTGACTACGCTCAAAATGCAGCAAATCCGCCAGTCTGTATTAAAACAAAGCAAGGGGGTGTCAATACTTTAATCTTCATGCTGATGGAAAGAATGTCGAGTGCAAAAAGGATGTTTTATTGAGCACGTAATGCACTATGTAGGTTCTACAAACCCATTATGTTCGACACTATGTCGTTAACACATATAGTGAATGATTAACGTTGAAACGCATTTAGATAGTAAACTGATTCCGCCGTTGCTGTCTAGTTTTTACCAACTTGACCAAAAAGTGAAAGGTTCTTTTTCTGTTTATTAAATCATTTTTAAATGCCTTAAAATGCACTTAAATGCCTGTCATTAATTACCGGGCGAGTGTTAAATTACGCGCATTCGTGAGCTTGCTTATGTTCCAGGGACGTTCTACCGATCCTATAAATAATGGCGTTGAGTGTGTGTACATATTTATCAACACTGCATTTGTGTGCGTGTGCGTGTGTGTGTGTGCGTGTCCCCACCAAACCCGTTTGCTCACCTTTGAGATGAGCTCATCATGGTTGGCCAGGTGTGCTCGGCAGTGGATGCAGCTGTAGGTGCGATGGCAGTTGGGCAGGTAAGCCTGGAAGGTTTTCGACTTGGTCATCTTCACCATCTCACAGTCGTGGTTCTCCTCGCTGGGCTCGTCTGCGCTGGCGCTGGATGAGTTGCAGCTCTGCTGAACTTGCTGACAGAAGAAACACTGGAAGATGCAAGCAAAAGCCGTCGTTGTTGTGGAGTGGGTGTGTGGCACGCTCCACACAAACACCACGGGAGAAAAAACAACCTTGGAAGAGTAACAAGCCAGGGAGAGAGGGGGGAGAGAGAGAGAGAGAGAGAGAGAGAGAGAGAGAGAGAGAGAGAGAGAGAGAGAGAGAACAGGGAAGAAAAAAAACCCCATTATCGATCACTCAAAAGGACTACAGTGTTAAAGGCTAATCTTTACCCAAGGCGCATATACAACGTATTAAGTGTTTAAAATAAAATGGTAACACTTTTATGTGTTTATGGATTGGACTGTTCGCTGTGAAACTAAATAGTTTGAATCAAACCGAAATATGAATAAGGAAAAAGTTGCTTCTCATCGAACAGATTGTGAATGAGTAAGTTTTTGCCCTCTAGAAAATAACTTGAATCCTTGTTTAGGCATGTTACAGAGGCAGCAACCTGTTTAATGCACTGAGGAGATCAAGCCAAGCCTTTCATTAATGCTGAGGGACAATCAGCATTATTCTTAATAAATACACAACCTGAACAGTGACCACCTGCATCCAAAGCTTCACCAGTGGACACATTAAAAGTCAGAAGTGTCCGATCCAGATCCATTGTTTTGTTAATGAGCTAATGAATGAACGCGATGTGTTAAAGGAGTTAGAACGAGACACCTTTGTGTTAATCAGACATGCTGAACCCTGCAAACGACTATCATGTCTCATGTTATAAATCACCTAATGAGACATGGTTTGCTTCCAGTTGGCATACAGGTGTACAGCGTTGGCAACGTTTTAAATACCCGTTTGTGACTATTAAAAAAAAAAAAAAAAAAAAAGATCAAATCAAATTACTTTTTGAGCAAACATTAGTGACTGTCATGCACGCAATACGGCTCTCCAGAGCTGCTGGACACTCGAGTTAAAAGAGCGGATACAGTCGACTCATCACCACCAGTGTGTAAAGCCTGACTGAGTTGTATGTATACAACGACCAATCACTCGTCTGCATTGTTCCCGGCAAACAATCACTGATCACCATTGTCCCACCTGTGCACTTCCATGTTCTTCGTATGTAACAATATTCTTGTAGATATTTACAAGTAATAAAAGCGAGTTATTCCACCCATAACATTTCCTTCATGTTTGTTTCCCAATGATATACTACCACTGATTCTTTTTGTCTGTGTTCTTGGTAGTAATAGCTTGGTGCCATGACCGAAGACTTATTCTTTCTATAAGCAATAAGTTAGAATGCATTATTTTTTATTCTGATAAAAACTCTATTTTATGACTTTTCACAAACTTCACGTTGATCACAATGAGTCAATAATCAATGAATATGATTCAATGACGACTTCTGGTGACTTTTTAAAACATGCATTAGCTACTTTCCCCTTTATTAATAAAAGAGCTGTCATACAGCTGTTACAGCCTGTTGCCTGTTTCCTTTCACAGCAGTGCGTCAGCTTCCTCTTAACTTGTTTGCACTGGCAAGACGCTCGTGCTCTGATTGTTGGTATAAACTGGCTGACCTGGTAAGCCAAATTCCCAAAATATTAGACGATGTGGGTTGAATAAATCCGTTCATAGCTCTCATCCTGGCGCATACAATGGGGGAGGAAAAAAAAACCCACAGGAAAATGTTACAGTTCTCAGCTAATGGACTGCTCCAATAACACCATGCAAAAGAAAAACAAAGACGCTTCCGCTACAGAACAGGAAGTCTGGCTACTGCCATGCAGACAAGAAAAATGTGTGCGCGCGCGCGAGGCCTGCCTTCTGTCGCACGAGGACCTGGAGCGAGCGCACACATGGGCGCGAGCGTGCCACGAGAACGCTTGTTTATAAACAGATCATGGATAGATAGACAACTAAACTGACAAGGCTGTACAAATACAAGGAATATGAATTGATATGAAAGATACTTATTAGTATCTTTAGAGACATCACTAGTTGTGAGTAATTCTATCACGTTTGGTTCAGTTTAATTCGGTGTCAGTCTGTGTTTTTTTTTTTTTTTTTTTTTTTTTTTTACAAAACGATGTCGTTAACTCGTTGAGATAAAGACGTCACTGTCGTCCGTTTTAAGAACAAAGGAGGTTCACCGAGCGCGCGTGCTAACCTCCAAATCGTAAGGATTCGACTCCAGACTTTTTCTTGGGATTCGACTCCGATTCTGGTTTCAGGTGTTGTAGGAATCGATTCAGACATTCGATTCACTCCAAATACTAAAACAGAATATCGAAGAGTGCTTTATACAGTAAAGTATACAGTATAGTGTTATTGAAACCATAAAATAACAAAACAAACAAAAACCTGACACGTTTACTCACATACATACTATACTTTATGATGACTTAGTTAGCAACCCAAGTTAGTTTTTAACGTTAACAGTAGCTCTTCGCTCTCGACATACACGTTATTTTGTCGCTAGTTACAACATTGTAGTGTTTTACGCCAATGTTTAACCCACACCAGCTCTTTGTGTCGTTAACACTACTATCCACTGCTTTCAGTTTGCATCGTGTGTGCGTGCGTGCGTGTGCGCGTGAGCCTGAATCGAATCCTTTTCACAGCGTGGAATCGCATGCCAAGATTCGACTCTGAACCCTCAACGCGTACAGATCAGAGAATCGACTCTAACCGAATCACCCGCGCAAGGAAGCGAGCTCAGGCTCAGGGATAAAAGCTAATCAGTCGGATTACAAGTGTTGAAGTATAACTATATAAAGCAATAACATTCTTGCTAAAAAGGCCTGGAATAGGACCGAACCCATCAATAATAACAATTCGAGTCTCTTTTGCTTGAGTGTTTCATGGTTGTGACTTTGTCAGCTCAAACTTCCTCGTCTCTAACCTTAAGCTTTGTCTACCTTTTTTTTGCGTGTGCTTCTATTATAGTTACCTGCGTTGCGTGACAACCAAATAGAGAAGGACACGCAACACAGCATGCACAGGGATAACAAGGACAGAAAATAGTTGTCAGCGAAAATCTTTTAGGAGAAACAAAGGAAAAGCGCCAGTGAGCACGAGGATGCAAAACAAAGAGCTACTTTAATCATTAACAGGAGGAAGAGCAATGCAACACGGCTGCACATTTCAGCTCTGGATGATGCAGACATGTCGATCAACCTGAAGCCATGTGTGTTTCTGTACCTTATCTAAATATCGACTAAATGCCTACCACGTTTTTTTGTTGTTGTTGTTGTTGTTGTTTGTTTTTGTTTTGTGTTTCTAATACCCACATAGCTAACGCTTCCTCTTCTCTCCAAGCAAATCAAGGAAGAGGGTTGTCATTACATTACCATTCAATCTATACAAAGAATATTAACGCATATATATAGCTGTTAAATAATAATAATAAAAATAATAGTAGCAGAATTTTACAATGATATATGTATAGAAACTCTCAACTCACCACCTGAACAGGATCTTCTTCCTCAGCGCAAAGCTCTGACATAAACACTAAACTGTTGATTTGTTGATGTATTTTTCCCCACAGCAGACTGCTTGCTGTTGTGTGATTGTCTGGTCTCAGTTTTGTTGAATCCTGAGCAGTGTTGTGTGTCAACTGCTGTGTTCATGTCACTGCTTTGTTGCTCTCCTTTGTGTTTGTGATAGACTAGCTGCTCTGTGTCCAGGACGTCACCGGGAGGCGGGACCGTTAAATGATTGACACTCAAGGCGTGCAGTAACAAGCGAGGGGGCGGGGCCGTGCAGGCAACGAGAACCCGGATGTGTAAATAAAAACAAGGTGCAAGGTTGCGTTTATATTAAATCGCAATATAGATATAGGATTCACACTGAACGGCGTGGGTGGGAATGTATGTATTTAGGAAAAGTATGGAATTTAAACATGCTAATATCCAAACCTGGGAAAAACAATGGGATTAAAATGATTTTGGACAAATGTGGGTATTCTGTTGTCAAGGTAATGTAGACACAAAGGTTTTAAATGTTTTTTTTTTTTTAAAGATATTCCCTTATTCTACACACAATCGGCTTCCCTAATGTATACCACGTTGTCTGGTTTCCATTTTCATGACCTTTTAAAAAGACAAAGAAAATAACACGGCAAAGAAAATGTTGAAAGCTTGGAAAATAAAACTGGAAAAGTATTGAAATGGCTGGAAAGCAGACAGACAGATAGACAGACCTTAAGGAGTCCATTTATAGCACTCAGGGTACAATTACATTGATTGTATCTCGAGGAACTCAATATTCCTGCACAATACCATTAATTTTTGATAGACAGATAGATACTGTAGATAGATAGATATTTTATTGATCTCCAACTAAAAACATGAATGCTCACCTAATTACTATGCTAGAAATAGTACAAAAGTCAACAGGGGTAAACATTGCATACACTTTCAAAGAAAAAGCGTACATCCAAGGAATAAACACTTGGCTTTGAACGGTACATACTTATATCCTTTTAGTATGAAAGTGAATTTGATTTCAAACATAACAGCACCTGGACTGTTCCACTTCTGAGGTTACATATGCATTGTTTGTAGCTTGAAGAACAAAATGTACCTGTAGGCTTTGGGTACTTAGTTTTTCGGCCCTGTAGTGTCCTAGACAACCTCACAAATATACACATATTGATGTTTAACACCAAAAACACAACTCTGACTGTCATTTCTGACTGCTATAGGCTACTAATGGGCGGTCCCGATGCTGAATAAACAGCAGGGTTGTTTTAGAAACCAATCCATCCATCCATGATGGCCCCCTTCGTCCTTATGCGTCAAAGAGCATCTGCTATGCCTAATAAATAATAAGTGAAGGGATGATGGACTAAAAATAAAAGACGGACACTAAAAGCATCCCTGTAGAATATTCCAGCTGGAAATGAAAAGGCAGCCTAAATGTCAAGAGCTTTACATTCTGTCATCGTTTCACTAGGATTTCATTTATGACTGGGGAAATAATTAATAAAACAGCCTCCTTTTATTACTCACACAGTAGCAAGGCTGTTCAGTGTTAAATGATCATCGGCTATATAAGGAAGCTGAGAGGTATGATGTCATTTGTTTTCACTCTGCGTCTCCCTTCAATTACACACTTTCTCTTTTATCCTACTGAATAATTGCGTTTATAGATCTATAGATGCAATATAAATAATCTAAAATGATATACAGTAATACATAGTTTTATATATATATATATATATATATATATATATATATATATATATATATATATATATATATATGGTAAGAAATGTAGGTGTGTGACCTTCACTCGTGCACTTGTAGACATTATAAGAGATCATGCATGAACTGATGTGTTTATTAGCCTTATCAGTCTTATCAAAACAAACAATAATTAATGTTTAATGCAAATACCTTTCTGTTGCAGGAAGTGGAGGGGTTTTACTCATTCAGCAGCACTGATGTCCCACTGACGGATTTGTGATTTTTAAATTTTTTTTTTTTTGATTGTTCAGTGTTTAATCATATTTCTTCCCTTATTGTCAACACCGACTCTGCGGATTTTTGCGAAGCATTCATGCAAGAGATAAAAAGCGACCTGGCTGTGCGGCGAGGTTTGTCAATAACGCGCTCCAGTTGAACTTGCATTACAGTCAGAAGTGTTTTTCAGTCTGCGCAAACATGCACCACTGAGCACTGAGCCTGATGTCCATGAAACACTGCAAGCAAACGGAGGCATAACTTGTTCATAGCCTGTTTATCACTGTTTTATCTCCACAATGGAGCCGGATTTCCTTTATTTTATTCTGCGCGACATCAAACGGTGTAGAAATTAGAACCGGACATGCCTAGTCGGGTTGTTTTTAAATGCGGATTTTAATTATTATTACATATATTTATTTATTTATATATTCCCACCGCCTAACCACGATGCACATCCGTGTCCGCACGCCTTCCCACACTGACTCGGGTTTATTTCTGAGCGTTTGTTTTGATACCAGCCGCAGCGAACGTGTTGAGCTGGGGGGGGGGGGGGGGGGGGGGGGGTAATATAAATAAATAATGCACGCCATTGACGCCATGCCCGTCCTCTGCCATGACAACCAATCAGTATTCACCGTCCAGCGTTCAACCAATCACCTGCTCGAACTATCTCTGTGTCGTGCGCGCATCTCGCTCCTCCCACGAGCCAATCAGCGCTGCGCTGTGACGTGACTCCGGGACAAAACGCACACACGGCCATGTTTTGTGTTACCAAGCGCGCTCCCCGGCCGCAGGCACGTGCTGGAGTCGCAGCGGGAGCGCGCGGCGGGTTCGCGTCGTCGAGACACGTGGAAGAGGTAAACAATTTAAAAAAAAATCAGACAAGAGGCTTAATTTACACATGGTGGAGAAATAAATACACACGGCTGAGCGGTTTTATGAGCTCGAGTCCACGTTTCCTTATAATAATTTGTTATATATATATATATATATATATATATATATATATATATATATATATATATATATATATATATATATATAAATTATTGTCAGCACTGTCAGCAGAGTAACATGAGAAAATGACTGCAACCTAAAAACTAGATCCACTTTTTCTCCATATAATAGGCAACTGTATATCTTAAACCAATCTTAAAACAAGAATTATTATTATTATTATTATTATTATTATTATTATTATTATTATTATTACTACTACTACTACTAATAATAATATAGTATGCAGGCGTGTCTCATAAACTAAAGGAAGTAATTAATATAAAAATCCAATTTAATTTTTTTTGTAATTATATTTATTTTAAAATGCTATTATTATTAGTAGTAGTAGTAATTAAATAATAATAATAATAATAATAATAATAATTAGAGTAGACAGACATGTAAGTAATATGACAATTATTATTTTTATTTTTTTAATGCTTAGACCTCAGATGATGATTATCACCACTACTAACAATAACAATAATAATAATAATAATAATAATAATAATACATTATTTCAGCATCAGTCTGAATCTAAAATATAACAAATCCTCTATTTAACATGAATAAAATATGCATAAATGTCTATACAGCATTTACAGTTTATTACTGTCTGGTTAACAGGTACCCATTGATTCATTTTCTTAGAGTATTAAATGAAACCCACAAGCCCATTTGATCAAACTATCTGCGTCCCTCTGTCGCCCTCTGCCGAGACTATGCAGTAATGCAGGACTTTACAAACATTTATCGCCTTGAAGCGTAAACATGTTCTAGATACCCCGTTATGATTCCGGTGCAGATTTAGGAGCATATTAAGAACATTAGACAAAGATGTATAATCATGTTTATTATTGACTGTAACCGTTAGATATTTTTAATGCTGTGGCTTCCACCCACAGAACCCAAATGAGAACCCGGTTCACTGTTCCTGGGGATCCTATACCTTTCCTAAGCAATTTAATTCCTGTGCTAATCAAACAGAGCTGATTCGGCTCATCATAATCATCAGCTGATTAGGGCTGGAACGCCATCCATCCATTTTCTGTATCGCTTATCCTTCGCATGGTTGCAGAGAGCCTGGGGCCTATCAAAGGGGGCACAAGGTGGGTGCAAACCCATCACATCACACACATACTCACACACCCATGAACACACTAAGGACAACTTGGAAATGCCTATCAGGCTACAACTCAGGTCTTTGGACTGGGGAGGAAACTGGAGTACCTGGAGAAACCCCCCCCAAAGCACAGGGAGAACATGCAAACTCCACACACACAGGGCAGTGTCTTAAATTTGTGTTTTAAACTATGTATTTATTTTTTTAAAGTGCTTCATTCCCTAATGTAAATCTGTGTTGTGTGGAGTGTATTATTAAGACTTACGCATAATTACACTACGTATTATAGTTTTAACCAAGGTTCAGGGGCGCACAGTGGCTTAGTGGTTAGTACGTTCGCTCACACCTGCAGGGTTGGGGGTTCGATTCCTGTCCCTTCCCTGTGTGTGCATGTTCTCCCTGTGCTGCGGGGGTTTCCTCCAGTTTCCTCCCTCAGTCCAAAGACATGCATGGTAGGCTGTTCGAAGTGTCCGTAGTGTATGAATGTGTGAATGTGCCTTGTGATGGATTGGCACCCCCTGTCCAGGGTGTACCCTGCCTTGTGCCCAATGCTCCCTGGGATCGGTTCCAGGTTCCCCGTGACCCTGTAGGATAAGAAGATGGATGGATGGAACCAAGATCCAAAAACCATAAAGATTATTTCTTTATTCACCTGATCCATATTTCAGGTTCAATATTTCAATTTCCCCTTCAGTGATGAAGGTTTCCACTGATTTGGCACATAAAGTTGACAAAAACTAAATCCAACTCATTATTAATCAATATCAACCATGATCATATACATGATTCCTTTATAACTGTAGTTGTTCTGCATAATCAGTGAAATCTGTGTGTGTATATAATCCACTCCATCACTATACCAGTCTCCTAAATCTAGCAGAATCTGAATCTCATTTCTAATCTGCCAACGTTGTTGCCATCAGGACAACAGGCTCCCATGGCAACAAAGACTCCAGGAGCCATGGCCTTAAAGAGCAAATTAGCTTAAAGCCGCTTTATGACGTCATCCACCTTCACACTCGAGCAGGTGACTGCTTTAAGGAGAAGACTTCAGTCCTGTGGAATAATAATAAATCAACAACAACAACAACAACAACAAGGTGAAACAGGATACAGTGTTTATTCTGGTGTGTTCAGGTTACATGACTTGGCAGATGCTAAATTACCCCCATAGTAGTAGTAGTAGTAGTAGTAGTAGTAGTAATTAAAAAAAAAAAAAAATCTGTAATTACTGTAATCTGTAATTACTTTTTTCTTCAAGGTGCAACATATTTTAATTAGATATTAATATTCAATTATAACGTTTCCCCAAATGATTACATCAACACCCCCAGTGAAGGCGAGAGCCGAGGGAGAGGCGGGGAAACTTTAAACCTGCAAGTGAAATCCACAACAAGTCTTCCATGGTTTAGAACATTACTTACAGAAGAGTTTAATATGTGGCTACAATTCTGTAACAAGATTAATAACCACTAGAAACATGACATTCAGTTTACAATAAAAAAAAAAAAAAAAAAAAAAAAAAATTCTTCAAAAAGCTCAAGAAGTGCCCCACCAAAAAAGAGCAGTGGGGCAACTCGAGGCAGAAATAAAAGCCTTGTTTTTAATTAATTACTTAATTAATACCTTCCCAAACTCAATCACAAAAATCACAAAAGCGCTGGACTTAAAATGACATAAATCAGAGTAAAGATTTTTTTGTTGTTGTTGTTGATTTTCCTTTTTTTTTTTTTTTAATTTATTTTTATTTTTTAAATATATGTATATAAGAATATACCACCAAAAAAAAAAAAAAAAAAAATCCACAACTGATCCCCGACGAAACAAAACTGCACGATAATAAACCGTTATTTATAATGAGTAAAGGCACACAGAACAGACAGGCTGCACATGGACTTGGCTGAAGCTATCTTACAGGATTTTGCAGTGCCTTTCAGGAACAATAAAAGAAAAGGAAAAAAAAAAGATAAAGAAAGAAAAAAAGAAAGAAAAAAAGAAAAAAAACCCAGCCAGTTTTCTCTGCTCTAATAACTGAACAATGTCCTCTATAGCACCTCACACTAGATGGCGCCATGCTGGATATAAACAGCAGTGAACCCAAGAGCAGTCTGATTCTCGTTCTCTAAACTCATTTTCTTTGTACTGTTCAGTCGATAAGTGCTAGTTTGCTCTATAAGGTCCACGACTTTGACTGATTTAACGTGAGAAAGCGTGGCTTTGATTGGCGTCGAGTAAAAGGTGAGGTTTGCTGTGTAGTGAAAATCTCCATGGCTGGACACGTCACGTCCACGTCAATCTGTCGTCTTGCTCTCCCACTTAACCCGACCGAGTTTCTTAAAAATCTACTCTCCGAAATGTTCTGAAAGCTTGAAAAAGTTGAAGGAGGGAACTTAAAAAACAAAAAAACAAAAACCCCAACAATAGCAACGACGAAAGAAGAAAAGATTGCGGGAATATAAAGAACCACCACCACCAACAACAAAAAAAAAAGACCTGAGAGTCCCGAAGTGGAATCCCCAGCAGTGTGGCACCTCCATGTTCTTTGTATAGAAAGCTTTTTTTTTATTATTTGATTTTTTTAACAGTCATGCAAGGACACAGTCTTATTGAGAGAAGACAAGAGAGACAAAGAGAGGGCAGGAACACACTGGAAAAGGAAAGCAAAAAGAGCCAAGAAGATATAGGAGAGAAAAACGACGAGGCACTGTACTTTTTAGCTCATGTTTCAGTAATAATCTGTTGTTGTTGTTTTTTTTAATCGTGGCAACATGTAGCCACAAATTACCCCTTGAGAATATCTGACCCCCCCCCCCCCTTCCCCCTCCATTCCTGCATCCCTGATAGCCCTGTTTGTGCTTCGACATGATTCGGAGCTCATCTCTATATCTACCTCTATTAACTATATGGACCAAAATAATAATAATAATAATAATAATAATAATAATAATAATAATTCTATCCACTCCTCCCCTGCAAGTGCCCAAATAACCCGTTTGTCTTTGGTGCTTGAGCTCTTTTTATTTTATTTTTCCAAACAGCAACCAATCTGGAACATTTAAGGAATGTCTACGCTATACTAAATCAGTAATACAATATTTCATTAAAAAAAACAAACAAAAAAAAACCAAACAAACTTATTATATTACCGTATTATTTAAGGGGCACGTGGCATGTTAGCTGAAGAAGTTTAATTAAAAGCCTTATACATGTGGCACCGTGGCAAACTGAACTGTGGGTTTGTTTGGGGTTTTTTTTTTTTTTTTTTAACCCCAAATTTGGCGTCGACTTGAAAATGGCTTTACGGATGCTTTACGGGAAAGCGGGAGTGAGACTGACAAGAAGCTCTTAAAAAGAAAATAATAATTAAGCACAGCAGTTACACGATCACAGGCTTTTTACTGAAGCATAAAAAGAGTTTCCTCCGAAGAAGCGAATCCTCGGATGATATTCTGGTCAGCCTGCACTCCGTGTTTCACCTCACACACACACACACACACACACACACACACACACACACACACACACACACACACACACACTTTGTTTGAACTCAAATCTCAGAGGAGACAGAGGAAAGAGGATGAAGACAGAGAGGAGAGAAGAGAGGAGACAGAAATCCAGAGCGATTCTGATCTAGAAAAAAAAAAGCAGGAGAGAATAAGAGAGAAAAAAACAGTGTAATAATGATGATGGGAAGAAGAAGAAGAATAGTATGCGGAGAGTGAAATTTGGAGATGTAGTAGATGTAGTCGGTTATGTTATGGTCTGTAGCCTGGTTGGAAGCGTGCCGTTTCTTCGAAGATGAGCGCCTTGAGGGTCTCTTTGGGCAAGTCGTCAAGCTCCATGTCGAATTTGAACGGAGCCTCGGCGACAGGCTGGTGAAAATCAAATTAAGGTTAAGGATTAGACTTGGACTCACTGATCTCTTATTAAAGGAGCTTCCTGGATTCGAGAGCTACCTCACCTCATCAGTTGGGTCGTAGTACTGCTCCAGATAGGGGTGCGCCAGGGCCTGCTCCACCTCAATCCTCTTATGGGGGTTAAAGGTCAGCATCTTGTCCAACAGATCCAACGCTAGACAATAAAACAGCAAGACCGTGAAAACCCTGAATCATGATCGTGCCCCGCTACTGTTCAGTTGTTTAGTACTGGACTGAAAACCGCGACATGAACTCTGACCTTTAGGGTCGGCGTTAGGGAAGAGACGGTTCCAGGGCACTTTGCAGCGCAGCGGCAGAGAGAGCAGGTAGTTTCTGGCCTTTATGTTGATGATGCAGTTCAGGTCTTCTTGTGAGGGAGAGCCAAGGATACCTGAGAGAGAGAGAGAGAGAGAGAGAGAGAGAGAGAGAGAACGACCGAGATAGATAGATAGACAGACAGACAGACAGACAGACAGACAGAGAGAGAACACAACAGAGACAGACACAGGGAGAGAGAGAACGACAGGGATAGACAGAGAGAGAATGACAGCAATAGATAGACACAGAGAGAGCGAGAACGACAGACACAGAGAGAACAACAGAGATAGACAGACAGACACACAGAGAGAATGACAGAGAGATAGACAGACAGACACACAGAGAGAGAGAGAGAGAGAACGACAGAGAGAGACAGACACACAGAGTGAGAGAGAACGACAGAGAGATTAGACAGACATAGAGAGAGAACGACAGACACACAGAGAGAGAGAGAACGACAGAGATTAGACGGACACAGAGAGAGAGAGAGAGAGAGAGAGAGAGAGACAGAGAGAGAGAGAGAGAGAGAGAGAGAGCGCGACAGCGATAGATAGATAGATAGATAGAGAGAGAGGTGGGGTGTAATAAGAATAAATAAGTGAGAAATGCATGATGCAGTATAGGGAAACCATGATTTCGCAGATGGAGAGAGAGCGAGAGCAGGAAAGTGTATAAATCGCTCACAAAATACCAAATTTCCGTGAACTAACAGAAGATGAGAGACTAAAAATCATCTTAGGAGAAGGACACACTGCAGCACTCGCTGTATCGCACATGTGAACGTGACGGCCTGAGGAACAGTGAGACCCCCGGTGTCCTGCACACACCCTGAGTAAGCACTATATGTTCAGATACCTGTCAGTTTGTAATGTTTAAATACAGATATAAAATCTCTTATTTGTGTAAATTGTAATTTAATCTACCTGCACCAATTGCTTTGGCAACAATCTAATTTCTAACATCCATGCCATTAAAGCACTGCTGAACTGAACTGAACTGTATAAGACTCAGACTCCGGTGGAGAAAAAAGGGCAAGAGGATTAGGGGTGAGAAGCGGTGAGAAGTCGAGCGCACGCCTGAGCAGTGTCGTTATTGCATCATCTGATTGACAGCTTGGGAAACGTAAAATTAGCGAGTGCTTCTGCATTCGGCTTCCTGAGAATCAGTATTTTGTTGTGTAACTGCTAAAGCACTTCCTCCAAACACAGGATAAACATTATCTCTAAAAAGATACCATCTCCATCCAACAATGCGCCGCCTTCTCCAGACAGCTCGAGCCAAAATGAATACTTGCACAACAATTACACGTGTTCCCATTTATCTAGCAAGACCGCTTTTAACTGAGCAGGCCATGTCCCCAAACTCTCAGAGGGAAATCGCGATCGGTGCTGAACTCGATCTGAAGCAACAAGTTTTTCAACACAACACACTCGAGGTGCATGATTAATCATGTTTACAGTCATAATGATGCAAGGTTTTCTTCAATACCTCACGAAGAGCTTCAACACAGGGTCTTGCGGCGCAAACACACTTCACTTTGAGATCGCTGGCTAAAATGTTACTGAGGTGTGATGGAGAAGGGGGCGGGGCTTCCAGGTCGTTAGTTAACATTGACGAGTTCGGCTGTTAATCGTTCCAGGTCCGAATGATGATCGGCTCGTCTGCTGTTTCTGGCAGAGCTTGCCTTGGCACACAAATCAACTGGAAAACGTCCTTCTGATTAGCACGGTGGAAGTGTTCTCAGAGCAAACGACAGAGAGGAAATTCATCAAAACTAAAACTTCTACAGTTGCTTTCTTGCACCAGTATTACCCAAGCCTACTTGGGAATTAAAAAAAAGAAGATTTCAGTGCAATAAGTGGAAGGTTAAAGCGTTTCTCAACTCCGAGCACAGAGAGATAGAAATCTCACACGGTGAACTACACAGGAAGCTGATGAATGTATCAAACATCAGATTGTACATCAGCGAGAAGGGCAAGAGAGAGTTACCCGAGACGGCTCCAGTATCTTTACAGGAACAGCCGATTCAGACTTTTTCATCCGTTAACCATCGAGTGCTGATCTGGCTCTTAGTGTGCAGATTTGACCACAAAACATTTCAGAAATGTGCAGAGGTGTCACTTCGCTTTCTTCCTTTCCTCCTATTTATTTATCTTACTCATAGTGAGGCATGGGCCGGTATGAGATTTTGACGGTATGATAACCTTACGCAGGGGCGCGTGGTGGCTTAGTGGTTAGCACGTTCGCCTCGCACCTCCAGGGTTCGATTCCCGCCGGGGCCATGTGTGTGTGGAGTTTGCATGTTCTCCCCGTGCTGCGGGGGTTTCCTCCGGGTGCTCTGGTTTCCTCCCCCAGTCCAAAGACATGCATGGTAGGCTGATTGGCGTGTCCAAAGTGTCCGTATTGTATGAATGGGTGTGTGAGTGTGTACGAGTGTGCCCGGCGATGGATTGGCACCCTGTCCAGGGTGTACCCCGCCTTGTGCCCGATGCTCCCTGGGATAGGCTCCAGGTTCTCCGTGACCCTGAAGAAGGAGTAAGCGGTACAAGATGGATGGATGGATAACCTTACGCAAAAATAAATCACGGTAGTTTCACGATTACGGCTCTGAAGTGTGATATTTTTTAAATGTCCGGGTTAAATAAATAAATAAATAATAAAAACTCCTTCTCCCCACTGAACACACTAGACTTTATTTTTAACCAAAATATAGAATATTTGGAACAGTCGTCAACATGGATGTCAGGTTAAATAATTAAATAAATAAACTACATAATTGAATTCTTCTTAATTAAATGAATGTAAATGCAGTCACGTGAGTGAGCCGAAACCTGCAGCTTTTTCCTTTTTCGACAGGGGGAAAAAGTTCCAGGGTTTCACCTCCTTCGGCCATCCTACACGCAGGTGACTGACTGCTCGCACCAACCAGGAGGGGGAGGGGTCATGTTACTCTCTGCGCTGCACACAACCTGAGGGATTCCTGCACTTTCCGTCTTTGACGAGAGACCAGCTCATACCGCAGGAACGGTATTATAAACGGAACATTTTAGTGGTTTTGAAACCGTGACTTTTTCAAACCGCGGCATACTTTGAAACCGGTAACCGGCCCATGCCTAGTCATAGTCATAACTTTCAGGCTGCACGTCTCTGAGCTCCTGATTCACTTCTTTCTCGGTGTGAAACGTTCTCGATGTAAAATTCTCACATTTTACAACAATTTAATGTGGGTATGAATCAGAATTAAAAACAATACACACACACACACACACACACACACACACAATGACTGTGACTGCAGTGGAGGCAAAATGGAGACCCGAATTTATTGAGGCCCGAGAGCTCACAAACACAAAATGAAGCAACGCGCGTGTAAATTGAACCCTTTCTTGTATGCGTTTAAGAAAAGCCTTCTGCTTCAGACCTTAAATATTTATTGGTTTACTTAATGGTGCAAGCCATTTGAATTATTAAGCATTTGAAAAGAAATACGTACCTAGAATATGATTGAGCTGGTCCAGGTAGTGCTTGCCAGGAAATATGGGTCGGTTTGAGAGCATCTCAGCCAGAATACATCCCACTGACCAGATATCGATGGACTTGGTATAACCCTGCAAGTCAAACAGAATAAATATCTAAACGCTCAGTATTCTTAAATGGTGGTGGACTTGCTGGCTGTAATTCAAAGCACAGGTTGATATTAATGTGCTTGCACTAATACGTCAGCGTTTCCATAGTAACACCTAATTCACAAGGACTTGTATCATCAAAAACACGTGTGGATCAGTCCCTCCAGGACTTCGCGATCGCAGAAACCAACGCAAAAATCGATCAAACTCGGGCCAAGACGCGTCATGTGACATCACGTTGCACGTTCAGCCAAAGCCCTCCTCGAACACGAATACAGCTAAAAAGGTCTCGTTTACCAGCAAAGATCACTGTGAAAAACCGTGCAAAACAATTTCGCAAACTGAAGTCATTTTCTACATTCTAAATTTTGATCTCATGGGGACTTTTGCCACGTCTTCAATAACTTGCAGGTTATTTTGACATCCCTCGTTCACAGGTCTGTCTCAATCCGAGCCAAACCGAGCAAACTCTGATACTTTAACAATTTTGAATAAATTAATCCTGATTATCCGTGCTATTGGTCGGTTATTGCTGAAGGAAACAGGGATCGTATTTATTAAAGCATCTTGCCTTCGAGTTGAGCATGATCTCCGGGGCACGGTACCAGCGTGTGGCTACATACTCCGTGAGGAACCCGGTGTGATCGTGGTCCGGATCGGCTACACGCGCGAGCCCGAAATCACAGATCTGGAAGCACAGGGCGAATTAATAAGCATTCGTAGACTGTGAACATAATCATTGAATCAGTTACTCAAGTTGTCTTAAGCTTATTAAGGTGCACCTTGAGATCACAGGTGGTGTTGAGCAGCAGGTTGGAGGGCTTCAGGTCTCGGTGGAGTACATTGGCTGAGTGGATGTACTTCAGGCCACGCAGGATCTGGTACAGGAAGTAGCAGATGTGATCGTTGCTGAGGTGCTGTGTCTTCAGCAGCTTGTACAGATCGGTCTCCATCAGGTCCTGAACGATGTAGCTGGGGATTGCGCAAGTTAAGGACGTGTTGTATACAGTTTAGAGAAACTTCTAGTCTGAAGTCCACACACACACACACACACACACACACACACTGAAGGTTGTAATGTTTGGACAAACGTGAAAGCTGTTTGGTTCAGAAAAAAAAACAAAAAAAAAAAACTATCCGCTTCTACTGCTGGGTGTTGAATAGTGGGTTTGGTTTTTAATGTTTCCTCTTAAATTGGTTGCATGTTTATCACTGTTTAAATGTATATTCAAGCATAAAGTAATGTACGGATTATATCCTATTTAGAAAAGTTGTACAAAACGCTGGCAGCGGTGTCTTAGTGGTTAAGGTTCTGGGCCGAGAATCTGGAAAATCCCACTGTTGAGCAAGACTATAATCTCTGAACTGCTCAGGTCGAAGCTTAGATTCTGTTTCGACTCCACTACAAGTTGCTTTGGATGAAAGAGTCTGACAATTCAGTGGTGAAAAAAATATAATAAAAATAAAATCAGGCACCCAGGATAAGCAGAGTCTGCTTTTAATTCGTAGGAACCCAATGGACAAGCCGGTTCAACAACCGGAAAAAAAAAAGAAAAAAAAAAGAGAAAAGAAAAGAAAAGAAAACAAACCGTACTTCCTACTGACTTTCACAACCTTCCAAACACAGTGATCGCCAACTCATCACCAACGCAAACCGAAACGTTTCTTTTCTCGTTCGTAGTAGCATCGATCAGGATGTAACCTAGATAAAAAAAATAATTAAAAAAAAGCCCTCTATAATCTACTCTTCAGGACAGAAAATGACAACCCTGGAAAAATAAATAAATAAATAAATATTTCTCAAAGTACATTTCAAGGCAGAGCTTCCAACAACCCATGCCATTTCAGCTGCCATCCCACACAGTGTGAACGTGTGCATCCAGCCAAAAAACCCCTCCGCTGAAGAGGAGGAGGATCTCTTAGTGCTGTTTGAAGCCGCTTCTTCCTGAGCACGATGCACGAGAGGGACTGAGTGTACAGAACAGAAGAGGCTCGTCCTTTTCTACAGGAACGCTTGCGCTGCCAGTGAGCAACCGAACGCCTACGGACTATTGATTTCTGCGCCAAAATTAACCGTTTACTACGGGGTCCGCTGCCTACTCATCTACTACGTTACGTAAAGGAAAGATAGACGGAGCTTCGGCGAAAAAAAGTCCGACTCGGCAGTTGAACCCTAAGCTTTCAGACATGAAATGAACCCGCTGGGACTGTCTGACCGGACGGTGTTTTATTGATGGAGAGGGATCTGATTAGGGAGTCAGAGACAGGCTACTTTCAGAAGGTCAGCCTATAAGACCCGTCTATATGATTAAGTCGACCTTGAGCTGAGTTTTGAGAGGGCAAGGATGTGGATCAATTACAGGTGTGTACGTCCTTGATACCGAGAGTAGTGCGATGCAGAGGTTGTGTGTGTGTGTGTGTGTGTGTGTGTGTGTGTGTGTGTGTATGCGCAAGTGCGTTCGGTCTACTTCGTCCGCTCAGACGAGTCCGAGTGGCACGGAAAGGATACACGTCTTTCATCTGGTCGATGGAGGGCGCGCGGATGATGTCGTTGATGCCGATGATGTTCTCATGTTTGAAGCGCAGCAGGATCTTGATCTCGCGGAGAGTGCGCTGGCAGTACGTCTGGTGCTCGAACGGGCTGATCTTCTTTATGGCCACGCGCACTTTATTATCCCGATCATACGCCGAACTAAGGGGAAAAACAAAAACAGCGTGAAAAAAAACCCCCCCAAACAAGCCTTATTTTCATAAGCGATGCCCATCAACACCACGTCAAAGTACACCAGCAGATTGAACAAAAACATATTACTGAACACTTATTTATTAATGTATTCCTCTCAGGAAACATGAGAGCAGACAGAAGTTTCATTGTTCAAATTTGAATAAGATTTACATATTCAAAAGGGAAGAAATGAAATCCACATGTGAAAGTACGCCTGTTTTTCCAGTGACGCATGTTCTGAACAAACAGGTTCTTCACTCATACTTCATGCAAGTGAAGAAATTCCGCATCCTAATTAAATATAAAAACTGATAAAATCACGTAGTAAGCAGTTCTTGCCAGAGTCTTTATAAGCGAGTATAAAAGTCTTTAGGATGAAACCTAACTGTTTAAAGTATTCCTGCGTTATTAACATTTAAGGTAGTTAAATATCAGTGACCAAAAAAAAACATCAATGTTTCATATACAGTTTATTTATTTATTTACACACAGTAACGCTTAGGATGAAGCTGGAATTCGGCCTAAGGTTGTCCCGGTGAGATCGACCGATCGTTCGGGCGAAGCAGAAAATCATGCAGCTACGTGTCAAGAGCTTCAGTTCATGTCCACATCAAAAGAAATGGAGAATAAAATGGGATCTCAAAAAGGGACTTTGGCCAGGACATGGTTATGGTGCCGGTTTCGGAAACTGCAGATCTTCTGGGAGTTTACACAGATAATTAATAAATAAATAAAATCCCAGCTTTGCAGGCAGAAACGCCTTGTTGACGTGAGATGTCGGAGGAGAACGGCCAGGCGGAAAGGGAAAGGTAACTCGTATAACCACTCCTTACAGCTGTGGAGAGCAGAAAAGCATCTCCGTGCGTTTTCAGACCCCGGAGAAGAGCCATTACACGTCATTTTAAAATGAATGCTTTGTTTTTGAATTGCCATGATGTGCTCGCCCACGGAATTCAACACCAAAAGATCAATCCGGTACGCTCGTGGTTATCCGCAGATCGATCCCTCATCGACGTATTTTCTAAAAACGTTTTAAAACGTTTATAGTCATGTAAATTATTCGTGACGGGTATTTGTGTGAAAGTTCCCATCATGCATTGCTATACAGGAGGTTGGTCCGTTTGGTTTCTCACCATCGAATTCGACAGCCCTAGTTGTCGGAAGACCTCTTGGTGTTATGTGCATGGTGAGACATTTGTGATATTGTGCAGTGTTGTGTACATCTACTCTCACAAACATGCAACAGCAGCAGAACTCCAAGGCCGAGGAAGACGACGACGTGCGATACGATACGCAGGAGGAAACGACGAGGACTGCAAACATAAGGACACCGAACTGAATAAAAATATATATTACCTTGTTTACGTATCCCTCAAAGGATCGTGTACGGCTCATGGTCCGTTACACACAACAGACTTCAGCGCGGTGAAAAGGCTTGGAAGTGTGTTGCCATAGTGACTCTTTGAAATTGACGGTACGGTAGAACAGAGGCACTCGCACACTCCCGTTATAGCTGACCTTCAGATCCATCTCTTCTTTCAAACACTCGCTGCATTTCTCTCACTCTGAGGTAACCGTCCTCCCTTTCTCTGCCGTATCTCAGCTCGATTTAGTTTCAACTTCTTCAACCGCAGATGTTTAAATGCAGATGTTTAATGTTTCCATCGTGTTAACTCTGCAATCTCCGATCCCACAATCGATCACTCGATTATTCCCACATTAATCTATCAATATGTAAATGTAAATGATGAAGAACTAGTGATATATAGTCAGCACGGAGAAGCCGGGACTACTCGTGTAGTCAGGACTCCGTGTTTGCGCTGATGCTTCCATTAACACCACGCCCTGGGCTCTGGAGCGGGGCAAAAGTGTTCGCCTCGTAACCGGGAGAGAGTTTGAATCCCGACGACGACAGGGCCATCCGTGGCCGTGAGAGCAAAATCGTCCGTGCTCTCTGGGTGGGAGGGACAGCATCACTCTCTTCCCCATGTCAATCACAGAGGCACAAGCCAATCATGAGCGTCTGTGAGCTCATGCATGTAGAAGAGGGCGGATAGCGCTTTCCTCGGGGTGTGTAACGCTACAACGCACAATGTTGCACTGAAACAAAGTTAGAAAAAGATGCATCGTCGGTTTCGGCTGTCTTGTAGGATGCAAATTTGGGAAGAAATTTTAGGCGGTTTTCAAACTCTTCATACTTTTATGGTTTAGATAATCACCAGAGGTGCCAACATGGCCAACAAGAAAATACTAGTAAGCGTAGAAAAAAACTATTTTAACAAGCTTGTCATGTGTATGTGGATGAGACGAGGCAAAAATCTTGCGACTGTTTCTTAATAATCATCGGTTCCTCCAGTATATTCCCGACTACAGTCTCGCTTGAATCCTTTCTACTGGCTCACGAGAATGAAGCATGTGAATACACAGGTGAAATTCACCTGGGCTCGGAGCAAACATAACTGCGACCAGGAGTAAATGCATCTTTCACGTCCCGTGTCCTTTCCCCTTCAGTGAAATAGTGTTTCTGCTGAGTGACCAACACTGTCTGGATATCTCTTCACCACACCCACATGTGGTTCTTCCCTAAACTGTTTCCACAGCGTTGGAAGCAAATAAATGTGTAGAATGTTAAGACGTTAAGATTTCTCTTCACTGGAACTGAGAGGCCCACACATGTTCCAGCACGACCATGCCCCTGTGCACAAAGTGAGCTACCTGAAGACATGGCTTGCCGAGGTTGTTGTAGAAGAACTGAAGTGGACTACCCACTAGTCCATCGACCTCTGACCCCACTAGTGCTCTTGTGGCTGAATGAACACAAATTCCCACAGCCACGCTCCAAAACCTAGTGGAAAGCCTTCCCAGAAGAGTGGAGGTTATTATAACGGCAAAGGAGGACTAAATCTGTAACGGGATGTTTAACAAAGCACATATGGGTCTGATTGATCGGGTGTCCATATTTTTTTTGGCCATTTTCTATAAGAAAAACGTATAATCATTTCCTGCTTATTAATCTCATGGTTTCATAACTTTTCCTATAAACCTACATGCATGTCCTCGCAGTTTAGTAGCCACATTGTTAATGCTATTTTCGGGCAATTTCTATGAAAATGGTTTTGTTTAAAATCAGAGAAACACTCGCTCAAAAGCCATAAAGAAACCGTTTTTTGGATTCGTTCTCCGTGATTGGCTAGTGAATCTGCCTTGCATGGTTAAAACACACAAAACAGATCAGGATAGTGCAATGTCGGCACACACGATATATGCGATAGATGTGTCAGGTTTTACAGAGATGCAACGTTTCAGTTCGGACTACCCGTAACCACAAGAAATATGTGCTGTTATGCGTTCGACAATATACTTAACTCCACAGACTAACCCCATTCAGAGCAGGCGCTAAAAAAAGAAACGCTTATTGCATCTTTAAAACTGGCTGTAATTGTGAGCTGCCAGAAGGCTGATGTAGTGACTTACTGCAGGGAGTGGACAGCTCGGGGATGGGCTAGCAATTAGCTTAGCGAATATAAAACTACCGCAGTCAACAACACCCATGCATGCATGCACACGTATGTATGTACACACACACACACACACACACAGGAATGAAGAGTGAAGAAACAGCAAGCGAGAGAGATACACTGTAGAAGCATAAAAAGAGGGAGAAAGATTTTTTTTTTAAAAAGGAAGAGAGAAAAAAAGTCAGCATGATGGAAGAGAGCAAGATAAAGAGGGAGAGAAAGAGAGATATGGTTTCCACGGAGACGGACAGGCAAGACTTTGCAGAGAGGAGTTATGCAACAGGATGTTGCCATGGCGATGCGAAAGGAGGGCGGCGACAGAGCGTAGTGAGTTTTTACACCGAGCTCACTTTGTTCTTTACAGCTTTGGTCTAAGAAACAAAGGAAGACTGTGAAATGTGAAATGAGGGGGGGGGGGGGGGGGGGGGGGGATGCTGACAATAATAACTCTATCTATAAATAAAGAAGCTCAAAGAGGAATGATTTCTGCACGTTCGGGGGCAGACGAGGGTTTGACGGAAAGACGGTGCAATTTTTACAGTCTGTAAACAACCAGATGAGCAATCTGCAGCTCTGACGCCCAGAGTCTACCACAAAAGTGTGTGTGCAGGGAAAAATAAAAAGATGAGTCAAGCTTTCAAATCAACCTTATATCACCCATGCATTCACACCAGCAACAAGCGCCGTACACATGCACAAACGTCGCTCGTGTGTATGGAGTTTTTACTTATTAACGGTAACGTTATTAGTTATGGTAATCACCAGTGGGCGTGGCCTGTCTGGCATTTCTCGTTGCAAGCGTTCACGCTGGAAAAGCAGACAGGAATTCATCCGACATATCTTTTATTAAAGGCAAGCAGTGTGCAGTCTGTGTAAGCTTCACAGCTGCCTGAACACTTCTAACCAGATCTATACGGATTTGCATAGCATGAAGCATCACGGTTAGCGCTTCATGATGAAAACGAGCCGTCCGGTCCTCACATTTCCCGCCCGCCATCGCAGAGACAGCACCTTGGCGACCACGGGCTTATTAACCGGGGTCTGACCTTTCACAACACCAGGCACAGACATCAGGCGAGATCGCCATTACATCGTCAGACTCCAGGTCGTCTGCTAATTCCGGCTTCTTTCACCGCTTTAATAAAACTAAGTAGAACTTTACCCGCCATGACCAAAAATAAACTGTATAAACGTACTGGCGTACGTGTGTTTTAGAGGTCTGGGTAAATTACGGAAGTTTAAAGGGTTTTTCCCCCTCCCACTTATATTGCACCTATAAACTGGACTAAGTTCAAGCAGGCATGAGAAATATACTGTTGCAAATTGAAACGGACAATTTACTGTGCCGCAACTAAATGGCAGAAAATCGGAGGAGAAGAATTTTTTATTTTTATGCCACTGCGTTTGGATGTGGAATGGCGGCTCTGTGTAACAAAGCAAAACCAATGCTTGATAAAAGAAATGGTTTCAAGAGGAAGGGGGCTGGGGGGAATGAAATAATAATAATAATAATAATAATAATAATACACACAGAATAATATAGCGCGCTCTCACTCACTCATTCTCCTCATCCTGACACACTACGTCCAGCCAGATTGAATGGCGGTACGCTGACGTCATTGGCAGGAATGTTACCATGGCGACTGGCACCATAGCAGTGCCTGGCATGGAACTGCAGTCCTGGCAGTAGCCACGGAGTAAGCCCCCTACAAGCAAAGTGCGTGTGCATGTACGTGTGTGTGTGTGTGTGTGTGTGTGTGTGTATATATGTGTGTATAGAGATGCGAGCTTGTACATTCGAGAGTGCAGCCATGTGTCTAGTACATAAACATAAAGGGTGTGTCGGAGTGAGTGTTCTGCATGTCTCTGCACGCGTGTGTGTACAAAGAAAGATAAGCTGCGGAGGTAAGAAGGCAAAGGTCGAGAGCACCATTCAGAACCGAAGGTGCGCGCGTGTGTGAGAAATGCGCTGCAAGACTAAAATGATACTTAAAACACAACCGAAACTTCTATCAGTAAAGAGCAACATCATCAAGGGCACCGATCTCTTCAGTCAACACCCGTCTGTTGCAGCGATCAAGAAAGCTCGAAGCAAGGCTCGCTTCTCCAAAACTAACTCTTACCTCTAAATAAACTCGACGGCGTCTCAGCGCTTTCCGACGAACACAATAGGGCTGCACAGAGCTCATTTTACTACAGGCCGCCGATAAGCATCTCAAATCACTAACGCAGACATAAACAGAGCCAGAGAGTGAGAAACTAACACACAGAGGTCTGACCAGCGAGGTATATTTAGTAGACTAAAGCTGAGAGGATGCTGTATTTAGAGAACTATAATCCGTTCCAGTCTAACCAGGTTTGCATTTTCCCCCTTCATGGGATTTTATTTGCTCAAACAGACACTCAGTTTTAAAATGGAATTTTATATATATAGATAAATCTGACGGTAATGTTAAAGCTAAAGGGGACATCATTTAATTAAATAAAAACACAAAACAAACCATACACTCAGATTATATCGTAAACTATCCTAAATAAATTTAATAAGGGTTACAAATTACATGCAAACTGTAAAGTACCCTAGTGCACGTTCATCTTTTTTTTTTATTTTGAGAACTATTAATACGATGCAAACCAAACACACAGACTTTTTTTCCCCCACCTTTCATTGTTTTTATCTCCACAGTGTTTACACTCATAGCAATACTACTACTACCACCAAACTATACTAATATTACTACTACTACCACCACCAATACTACTACTACCACCAAACTATACTAATATTACTACTACTACCACCACCAATACTACTACTATCACCAATATTACTACTACTATTATTACTACAACTACCACCACCAATATTACTTCTACTACCACCAATACTACTAATATTACTACCACCACCACCAATATTACTACTACTATTATTACTACTACTACTACCACCACCAATACTACTACTACTACTACTACTACTACTATCACCAATATTACTACTATTATTACTACTACCACCAATATTACTACCACCACCACCGCCACCACCAATATTACTACTACTATTATTACTACAACTACCACCACCAATATTACTACTACTACCACCACCAATACTACTACTACTACTACTATCACCAGTACTACTACTACTATCACCAATATTACTACTACTATTACTACTACTACCACCAATATTACTACCACCACCACCAATATTACTACTACTATTATTACTACAACCACCAATATTACTACTACTACCACCAATACTACTATCACCAATATTACTACTACTATTACTACTACTACTACCACCAATACTACTACTACCACTATCACCAATATTACTACTACTATTATTACTACAACTACCACCACCAATATTACTACCACCAATACTATTACTATCACCAATACTACTACTACTATCACCAATATTACTACTATTATTACTACTACTACCACCAATATTACTACTACTATTATTACTACAACTACCACCACCAATACTACTACTACTATCACCAATATTACTACTATTATTACTACTACCACCAATATTACTACTACTATTATTACTACTAGTACCACCAATATTACTACTATTATTACTACTACTACCACCAATATTACTACCACCACCACCACCACCATTACTACTACTATTATTACTACAACTACCACCACCAATAATACTACTACTACCACCAATACTACTACTACTACTACTACAATACTACCACCAATATTACTACTACTATTATTACTACTACTACCACCAATATTACTACCACCACCACCAATATTACTACTACTACTACTACTACTATTATTACTACAACTACCACCACCAATACTACTACTACTATCACCAATATTACTACTATTACTACTACTACCACCAATAATACTACTACTACTATCACCAATATTACTACTACTATTATTACTACTACCACCACCAATAATACTACTACTACTACCACCAATATTACTACCACCACCACCAATATTACTACTACTATTATTACTACTACCACCACCAATAATACTACTACTACTATCACCAATATTACTACTACTACTACCACCAATATTACTACCACCACCACCACCACCAATATTACTACTACTATTATTACTACTACCACCAATATTACTACTACTACTACTACTACTACTACTACTACTATCACCAATATTACTACTACTATTACTACTACTACCACCACCAATATTACTACCACCACCACCACCACCAATATTACTACTACTATTATTACTACTACTACTACCACCACCACCACCACCAATATTACTACTACTGACATGATTTCTTTGGCTCAACAGCGGCAACTTCGGCAAGGTGATTTTTATAATATTGGGGGGGACAGGACACTTCAGATTGTATAGAGAATTTGATTGGAAAGAAAATCTGATGAGAAACTGAAGTGCAGAATGACATCATCGAAATTGCTGACCCGTATTGGTGGTAGTGCATGGCGTGCATTATTTTCGTATAACAGCACGGTCTGTCACATTTTACAGCGCTGTGAAAAAGTCCTGAATAAATCCTGATTTCTTTTCTTTTTGTGTACATCTCATACTAAATAGTTTTAGATCTTCAAATGAAATACAACAAAACAAAGGCACCCTGATTAAACACTATTTTTTATTAACTGAAGCAAAAAAAAAAAAAAAAAAAAAAAAAAGGTTATCCAACACCTGTTACCAATGTGAAAAACTAATTGCCCCCTTAAACTTAAAATCTGGTTGTGCCAGCTTTAGCAGCAATAACTGCAACCCAATGCTTCCAATAACTGGAGATCAGTCTTTCACTTACTTCTAGGACTAGGACTTACTCTTATGCTTTGGATCATTGTCTTACTGCATAATCCAGTTGCGCTTGAGTTTCAATTTACGGGCTGAAGAGCAGATATTCGCCTTTAGGATTTTCTGGTAGAGGGCAGAATTCATGTTCCCCTAAATTACTGCAAGTTACCCAGGCCCTGAAGCAGCAAAGCATCCCCACACCATCACACTGCCACCACCATGCTTGACTATAGATATGATGTTCTTTTTGTGGAATTCTTTGTTTGGTTTACACCAGATGTAACAGGACACCTGCCTTCCAAACAGTTCCACTTTTGACTCATCAATCCAGAACATTCTCCCAAAAGGTCTGAGGATCTTAAGGTGTGTTTTGGCAAAATTCAAACGAGCCTTAATGTTCTTCTGGGTCAGCAGTGGTTTTCACCTCGCCACTCTTCCATGAATGCCATTTTTGCCCAGTGTCTTTCTGATAGTGGAATCATGAACAGTGACCTTTATTGATGCAAGAGAGGCCTGTACGTCCTTTGATGTTGTCCACGAATCTTTTGTGACTTCCTGGATGAGTCGTTGTTCTCTTGGACGAATTTTGGAAGGCCGGCCACTTCTGGGAAGGTTCACGACTGTGCAGAGTTTTTCCATTCATAGATAATGGCTCTCACTGTGGTTATTTAGCCTTTGAAATCGCTTTGTAACCTTTTACCTAACTTCATGCTGTTGTAAAAGTTCTATTTAAGTGTTGATTTGATTGAACAGGATTTGCAGTAATCAGGCCTGGCTGTGTCTAGTCCAGCTGAACCCCATTATGAATGCAGTTTCATAGATTTGGGGAATTAACAAATATGGGGACAAATACATTTTAACGCAGGCCCAATTGGTATTAACATAACATGGTATAACATCATCCAAAAAGTGTATTTTGGTTGCCTTTGCTCTATCTTAGATTTTGGTTTAATTTCTGAAACAATTTAGTATGAGATACACACAAAAACAGAATGAATAAGGAATAAAGCATTGTATTCCTTACGTATTAAAGACATGGTTTTAATGCCGTAGCTTGTGTTTTGAGAGCTGACGAAGATTAGCACAGTTGTTGGGATTTTTAATGTTCATATAACCTATTCAGCATGTTTTAATGGTCAGTTATGTTCATATGCAATACTGGCTATGATCTGCATGAAATAAATAAATAAATAAATAAATAAACAAGGTTTTTTTTTTTTAATTAAAAAAAAAAAATCCAATTAAAACTGACAAGATGTGAAATGTAAAGCCTTCTCTTTTTTGTCCCACAATGAGGAGTCAGTATCAGCTGCTGAGTCTCAGTATCAGTAAACCATTTTAACAGTGAACTTCCCTGACGAATTACGAAAGCAGCTGTTAACTAATGAAGCACATTTGTGGGAATTTGTACAAGTGAAGTCTGTGTACTTGTTTACATGCGCATTATTTTGAAATGATTTACAAGCAGGTGAAAACGGACGTGTCTAAAAGGATGTCTAATTCAAAGTAAACAAAGCAGGTCTTTATAAGCGAATCCCCAGGCCTTTCTAGTTTACTTCAGAAGACAAAAAAAAAAAAAAATCTACAAATCTTATAAACACATCTCTTGAGATAAAGTTAAAAAAAAAAAAAAAAAAAGGAACGCGGATTAAGGTTGCAGAAAACTTTGCCGGTGTGTTTTTTCGTAGCTGGTCAGAACAAGCAGGGTTGGGTTTTTCAGCACGCTCCATTAAAGAAAAAAGAAAAAAAGCAAGCACGTTCCTCTGGAAATCCTGCGAGGGTGTGAAGCAAAATAGGTGCTTATCACTCACACACACACACACACTGCAGCAAGCCATCAGGAACCATGAGAGATGATTAAGGAGTGATTTCACTGCAGGGCAGATGTGAAGACTAAAGTGTAACACCTCTCTAAAGCAAACAGGAGCTCTAGCACAAGCGTGGAGATCGTTACAGGAGATAACGTTTCTGCCTAACAGTCAAATCTGCACAGGGAACAAGACGTGACATCACCTCCAGCAGGTCCCGAGTTCAAATCCAACACAATGGACACGAGTGCTGGCATGCGGATGGCTGGGAGCAGACACACACACACACACACATTTACAGGAACCACCGCTTCAGTGATCGTGAACAACAAACTGAAATGCCCTCCCTCTGAGCACTCACTTTCTCTATCTCTGCCAAATCCACCCCATCATTTTTAACTCTTTTACTCAGACTATCCCTCTCTCTCGCTCGCTCTTTCTCTTTCCTGTTTCCATTCTTCCTGTCTCTCTCTCTCTCTCTCTCACTCACTCAATCACTCATTTCCTCATCACACACTCCCTGCTTTCATTTCAGCTTCTGAAACCAACTGAACTCTAAACAGATCCGGTTAGAAACATTCCCAAAGCGTTCATGAACATTTACTTACTGATTTCATCATTTGCCCGACTTTTTATCCAAAGCTGTTTACAACAGAGAAAGGATCTAATCAAGCATTTGAGGGTTAAAGATCTCACTCAAGAACCCAATACGGGGAGTTTGGCGTGGCTGGGGTTTGAACTCACAACTGTCTGAACGGTATTCGCCCAACTGTCTGGAGGTCGCAGCTTCGAATCAAACGAGAGCAAAACTGTCCGTGCTCTCCGAGTGGGAGGGATGGCGCACTCTCTCTACCCTGTCAATCACAGTGACATGACCTAATCGTGGGTGTCTGTGAGCTCATGTATGTGGAAGACGACGGATAGTACTTTCCTCCGAGTGGGACAAGGCATGAGCAGCAATAGAGAAAAAAAAAATGCAGCTTGTTACAGAGAAACCACAAAGTCCGCTGTCATGAGGACTCTCCTATGTTGGAAAACTGGAGGCTCCTTCCAAAAAAAATGCTGAATAAATATCCCTGTGAATGAGCTGTTTCTATAGAAACGATAAACTTGCGATTTGTCGTCACCGAGCTCCTTTTATATCAAATGAAAATCACCTGACCAATCAGATTTGAGAATTCCACAGCACTGCATTATAATAATAATAATAATAATAATAATAATAATAATAATTAGTTATAAAGTCTCATCCTCTAATCCAACAGATATGGGTGTACTCTCACAGAGTCTACTCATTTAAAAAAGGGTTTCGAAATCAGTCATCCTTGACACTTGAGCAAACCTTGGCCCCCGCTGCTGGAATACTATGTGGCTAGTTGCTGACAGGCGCGGTCTCTGTGATTTTCTGCTTTCGGATGATGCGGGAGATCCGATGCGAAGCTACAGGAAATGAGGGTTTCATATTCAGCGCTGAAGGCGGGACGGAAAGTCCATCCGAATGCCAAGATCTGCCAAACGGGGGACTGCAGGACTCGAGGGGAAGGAGGAGATCTCCCCGAGCTGCGACATGCCATAATGAAGACTTGACGGCTCCCACAGAGCGCAAGTATGTGGAAAGAGATTTCCAGGCCACTCCAGCATTTTTTAACCTGATCTCCAACTATCGCATCTGTGCGAGTACGGAAACTCCAAAATCATAAAAATAGGAGGTATATGGGGCGTTTCATTGAAAATGTATGGCGTGACCCGACGCGGAGCAGGATTGTCACCCGCGCACTCAATGATTCTTTCCTGTTCTCGGTCTTCAACACTTTCCTCTGGTGGAAAACTTACTGACGCTGAAGACTCCTTTCATATATAGTGTATGTTAGATAAATGTCTCCTTACAGATAGCTTCACATTACCAATGTTTATATGTATTTGTTAAAAAAAGAACAAAATTTTTTATATTAGATTAGGATTAGGTGGAGCATCCGACATACAAGTCCATGCGAATGAGATGTTACTATAGAAACCATAACCTCCACGTCCATATGGAGGTGTTTACATCTACAGGAGGGTCAACCAACCGTGACTTAAAAAAAAAGTTCGTAAAGAAAGATGATAAAAACTGATTTTGCTTATTTTAATCGTTATTAATGGCACTGTTTTTTTCTGGGTTAACGTGATTTCATGCATCTCTACTGATCTGAAAACTCTTCACTGTGAAAGAATAGTCTACTTTCCAGATGAGTCAATTTTTAATAAAATAATAGCTTTAAAATTTTTACAAAAACAAGCGGCCGAAAACAAGCAGTTTTCTGATTTTGGCTCAGTACAGGGAAACGCATGTACAGATGTGATCTACAGATGTGATAAAAATCAGGTTGAAAAACACTCCTCTGACTTGAATCTAAACTGAGAAATATGCTGCTCTGACGTGTTCAACGGCTCGACGGCCTCGTCCTGATTCCCGTCCCTAAAGCCTCGGGCCTTCAGAACACCCTTCCCATCTGTGTAATCCAACGCAACAGTTTGTTCCATGCCTGTGCTAGTTAAATATGCACTGGGATTCATTTCATCCCTGTCGGTCTCAACTTGCCAAGTTCAGAAAGCAGCTCACTTCCTCCTGATTCAGACATCCATACAGAGTGACATACTGCAGCTTGGAGGCGAAGTTTACACCGAGAGCTGTTTTTTGCTGTCGTCTCTGTAGCGTACAGGGTGTAAACCAGCGGCGCAGCTCATTCATTCCACTCGGTGTAAGAACCCAAAGCAGGCTAGGGCCAATAATGAGATCACCCTCAATGCCTTACCACTCCTCTCACTGGGAACAGATGGACGGCATCGGACTGGGATCAGACAGGATGTGCGCTTCGACTTGGTTAAGGACGAGCAGAAATCAAAACTGACCCATTTTTGTGCATGCTTAATCAATCACTTAAAAGAAACCTCTCGACTCATAGGCAAGGAATAAATAATATCACTGATCAGCCCCAAATGATCTGGACCAAAATCATTTCCAGTTTTATCATCAATCAAGCAAATACTGGGACATATATCAAAGCGCCTACAATTGTACGGAGATTAACAAACTGAATTTGTTAGAAGGTTTATTAGCATATTGAATGATTTTGTAATATATTGCAATAAGGTCAATTATATCACAACAGTGTTTCAGAAATGATATATTCCTAGTTTTTATGTTGATAATAGACCGCACCAGTGTTGCCAATTTTGAGACCTCTTGAGAAGTAAATTGAGCAGCAGCCGTTTGCGAAAGTCCTGCACTGGATCAAATCACAGCTGCTGGTTATACAAGTTGACAGAGTAGGTTCACTCAACTCACCACCTGTCTGTAAAGACCGAGTTGCTCTTGCACAAGACGGGGTTCCCAGCGACCAATCACTGATCACTGTTGTTCCCAGCGACCAATCACTGATCACCATTGTTCCCAGCGACCAATCACTGATCACCTTTGGTCCCAGCATTCAATCACTGATCACTGTATTTCCCAGCGACCAATCACTGATCACCATTGTTCCCAGCGACCAATCACTGATCACCTTTGGTCCCAGCATTCAATCACTGCTCACCTTTGTTCCCAGCGACCAATCACTGAGCACCGTTGCTCCCAGCGACCAATCACTGATCACTGTTGTTTGTCCCACCTCTTTGTTGTTTAGGGTCTTCTTGGCAATATTTAAGTAAGTAATAAAAGCACATTATTCCATCCATAATATTTCCTTTCCGTCCATTTCCTGACTACTCAATACCACAGCTTCTGTTTTCTGCATTCTTGATAGAAATTGTAGTATTTCGTAAATACATAAATAGCTTGTGGTGCCATGATCAAAGACGATTTATTTCTAGAAGAAACTGTATTTTATATTCTGATCATTTTTATTATTATTATACGTTCAATCGTAAAATCTTCCTTCTTCATGTGTTGATATGCAAATGATCACGACAAGCCTATGAATATGCAAAGTACGTTTGTGACGTCACATGGAGACTTCCAGCATCATTTTGGTTACGCGTTAGCTACTTTTGCAACATGGCACTGCACCAGACCACTGATCCTGGCGCAAACTACCCAAGATTGCAAAATATCCTTACTGCAATCACTTGCCTGCAACCACCCTCCATTATGAATAATCTGTCTCTAAGAAGAACAAAAATAAGTAAGAAAGAGCTCAAACCCTATGTACAGGAAAATGTCTGAATATTTTAAGCAAGCTTTCATTTCAATTAGACATTAAATCGCCATATTTCATTTTATGCTTCGACAAACAACTGAATAGCATATATATTCAAAACAAAAACTAATCTTTTTAGCTTGTTACATCTACGTAGGGCTGAATATTTAGTATTTAGCCCATGATTTGACCAAACAGCATATCAACAAGTGATTCAAGTTAGCTAGCTAGTTTTTTTTTTTTTTTTTATTTAAATAATAATAATAATAATAATAATAATAATAATAATATGTAGAAATATATATTTTTTAAAGCTGCAAGCCCGTACATTTTCGACACTTAATTTGCTGCAAATTTAGTAAATGCGTTTATTTTCGACGGAAAGTGAACATTCTGGTCGTAATCAAGCCAAAACATTCACCCAGAAGTCATGCAAATTCTACGGTGAATGTGTTAGCCACTTGAGCTAACCTAACTAACTAAGGCTGCGTCCGAAAGCGCATACTAGCGCACTAAGTAGTATGCAGGGGAGGAGAGATAGTACGCCACTGTAATGTAACGTTAACGCTGTATTCTGGCGTACCGTTTAGTATGCTAGTGTACAGACCCCGAACTCTAACTGTTCCTAACAGTGCCTAACTGGCACTGCACTGATTGAATGAACGCTTACTATCAAGAAGGAAAGAAAGCGAAAATGTTTTTTAGGGGGTAAAACATGTGTTAAACTTACCAAACCATCCCGTAAGCGCCTTCGCCGATATAAGACAGGTTGATGTACCGTGGCCCGACGTCGAAGGCCTGCCCGCGGACCAGCTCGGCTCCGGCTCCGGGAATCGGGCCGCCGCCGCCGGCAATAGCAGGGCCACACACCGCAGCTGCTGCTGCCGTCGACATCGCTGGGGGGAAATAATAATAAATAAACTACACGGCGCGCGCGCGCACACACACACTGAAACCTCCGGTGTTAATACAGCAGAGTCCCAAAATTTTTCCCAGAATGTATTCCGAGTTTGAACGCGCTACTCTTCCGCAGAGTTTAAAAAAAGGGGGGGGGAAGAAAAATTGCTGTAAAGGAGGAGGGGGGGAAAAAGTGTATAATGCGCGTGTGTGTGTGTGTGTGAGAGAGCTGACATGCAGTGAAAGCGACGGAGACTGCAGACGGAGCTTGTGAGCGGAGCGCGAGCTAAACCGCTGCGGCAGGAAATAACGGGGGAGGTCACGTGATCCTTCATCAGCGCTGCTTGGAGTGTGAAGAACTCCACAAGAACTCGTACGAGATCCAGTGTCGAGTTGGATAAGGAGTGTTTTCTGTACATCTGCTCATTACAGGTGGTGATCTCCAGTCAGGTTTATCCATCAGCCAATCATGTGTCAGGAACGCAGTGCATAAGACCATGCATGATGTGACATAGTACATGTTATTTAACTTCTTAAACTGGTTCTCATCCAACATTTTGCTGTGAAGCTGTATAAGAAACCAATTTACCGTGGTGCTTGAAAGTTTGTGAACCCTTTAGAACCCGGTTAAACAAAGCAGACAAAAATATTATACTTGGTCATTTATTTATTGAGGAAAATGATCCAATATTACACATCTGTGAGTGGCAAAAGTATGTGAACCTTTGCTTTCAGTATCTGGTGTGACCCCCTTGTGCAGCAATAACTGCAACAAAAAGTTTGGGGTAACTGTTGATCAGTCCTGCACATCGGCTTGGAGAAATTAATGTAATGTAATATATCATATCATCCCTGCTGAAAAATCAATAGAAACCATCACAGAAATTCAAATTCCAGTTCAAATACCATTACAAACCATCAGCTGTTAAGCATTAAAACCATTACCAAATGGTTTCCATTATGTAGTAAGATGCATTAAGGACGTAGGTCCTTAATGGTATCCACTAGACATAACATGCCACCAGTAGAAGGTAACAAATTACCAGTAGAGACCCAAAGGTACCATTACAGTTTCCATTAGAACCAATACAATTCCCATTATAACTATTAAAACCATTGCAAATTCTATGAAGGTTTCTATTGGGGGTTTTTTCAGCAGGGATTATTATAAAAGCCCTAAACCTAGTTCAGTTTGTCCCTCTGGGATAACAAATAAAGGTAGAGCTTTACAAGACACTGCTTTCCTTTTGGAAAAGGTTTCAAGAAGAACCCCTTTGCTCAAACCTTTATTCATCCAAATTATCTTTAAAGCAAAGTTATTATTGAAATTCATTTTAGAGTTAAAGGGGTCCCTGGCTGCAAAAAGTTTGAAAATCGTGCTCGAGCAAAAAAAAAAAATTCTGAGTGTGTTTATTTTAAGGTTTTTTCTTAAAGTGTATATGTGTGTAATTTTTAACTGACACCTACTGAGCCTAACAATCACATCATTAACACAGGGCCAGAACTCTGTAGTTGTACAGTCCCAGTTGTTAATAATTCCTTAGGGTATGTGGACTGAGACCAGAGCCATCAGTAATTAAAGGGAACAATCACACACACACAGTTTACTGGCAAAAGTACTTCCTTGTGAGTATTTATTTCCTTTTTTTTTTTTTTTTTTTTACATTTACACTACTAGGTGTTTCTTAAATATTTTCAATATATCCAATAATTCATCTTCAGTAAGAACTCCAGTGGGTTTGGAGCCTATCCCGGGAACATGGCACGGAACGGGGACACACCCTGGACAGGACACTGTTCCTTTTGCACACACTCATTCACATCTAGGGGTAACTTAGCGTAGCCAATTCACCTAGCCGCATGTTTTTAGGACGTGGGAGGAAACCGGAGAATCCAGAGGAAACCCCCACACAGACACAGGCGAGAACACGGGGACCTTGGAGCTGTGAGACAATGCAGATTTTAATATTATTTTTTTCACCGGCTCTTTACAGAACCACAATTTAGGATTATATTTCACATATTTATCAGGACACTAGGCTATAAATACCTCCATTCACCTGAAATTCTAACAGAAGAGAAAGAAAAGAAATGAACATGTTTATTCAAGTATGTTTGGAAGTTATTATGAGTAGAAAGTGAGAAGGTACAGTACGTGTAAAAGAACTGGCCATGTTTGACTTGCACTAATTGTTTTAACCACCAATCACATTGAACCACCTTGAAAAACGATGGCCTACTACAGCAGCAGTTACGTATGGAATTTACGATAAATCGCAACAAATGAGACTGCAAATGAGACATGTGGTTATCGTTTATTTAATATTCCGACTGAATATTAGATTTCAACTTTCGTGTTACTGAATGCAAATGAAATGCAGATGTAATACTTTCCAGGAAAAGCTTTCCAAAATATATCCACTGGCTTTTCCTTACAGAAACCTGAATCAATTCTAAATGACCGATGTTATCATTAAATTACGTATTAACGACATACAAAAACAGTGTGGAATCAAAGTTATTCGTCGATATAAAGTAGAAAAGTGTATAAACCGTTTAAAACAAGCACAACAGCACGTAGAAAAGTTCAAGTGGAATGAACAAGCCGGTCGGTTCAGTTCAGTACATGTGAAAAAGAATCCAGTTTTTGTATTACAACAAAATAAGGCACAAAAGTGTGAGATATGCGTTATACATGGGTTAAGTGTTCTGGATTCACGTCCTCTAATAATACAAACATCAACAAGCTACTAGTTTCCCTTAGAACGCTGCATCCAGTCAATAATGAACTGATTTGTTTCAGCAACAGAAAGTAATTCACCACAGGCTGTTCAATGTTAATAAAAACTCAGAATACATGATGTTCAATATTATAAATGTTAACTCTGCTCAAAAACAATTTGCGTGAGATGAGACAAACTGTACCCAACTGCGGAAAAAGAAGGAAAAAAAAGGAAAAAAAAAAAAAAAAAAGAAGTGTGTTTTGTTGATACACAACATTATACATCGGTAACGCAGGATATTAGTTTGATCTAAACATGTCTGATTACATCTCCAGTGAAGTCATGAAGTATTACTGGTCTGATGGGAAATGTGAGATCAGACGGGTTAAGTTTCCACATTATGCAAGGGGCACACAATGACTGTACAGACTAACAGCAGAGAGATAACTGATAGCCAAATCAAAGCAGGTCACAGTCAAATACATACACTCCTGATCTAAGGGTTTTCAACGTCATGACACGACACATAGCAGGAAAGCACCCAAGAGAAAAGCATCCAAACCTGGTGTTCAGTCACATATTTAACAGGTTCTACGACGATTCGGCTGTGATGTTACAAAAATAACGTTTCTGAAATGTTCTGAAAACTTTCGGGGGATAACGGATTTTCTCACACGTTTAAAGTTGGACAGAACTTTACTTGACTAAAAAACATTGCAGGAACATTTAGAAAAGGTTCTCGGGAAACTCGTCATAGAAATCGAATGCTCTTAAGGTGAAAGTGGTGCAACAGAAAAGCATCCGTCAGGAGATTGTAAATTCGAACCCCGACAACGCTACGACCATCCATGGCCGTGATCTCAGGGTGGGAGGGATGGCATGCTCTCTCACGAGTGTCGATCACAGTGACACTAACCAATCAAGGGCGTCCATGAGCTCTAGTATGCGGAAGAGGGCAGATAGTGCTTTCCTCCGAGTGTGTTACGCTGCCCTGTGATGCAGCATGAGCAGCAGTTTGAAACAATGCTGTTGGCTGGTTTTCACGTATCTCAGAAACGTGCTAGTCTTCACACTTCCTTGTTGGTAGCTTAGCTGTCGCATGATAGGGGAGATGGGTGGGAATTTGCAGGTGAGCAAATTGGAGAGAAAAATTTAAAAAATGAAATGGAAGTTTAAAAAAAAAAAAAAAACCCATTCTACTATCCTAAAATTTTAAGGGTTCAAATCTAATCATCATCAACTCAACGAAGAAAATATAGCCTGATCGGCTGCATGAATCTCCAGAGTGGGCTGGAAAGAAATCAGCCCCATAATGCATTTCTTCATACCCTTCGGTGTATTTTTCTTACAACTAATATCAGTGCTGTTGCTGGTTCTACAAAAATCTGAAATATATCGCTTAACGACATTTGTTAACCAGGAAATAATCTGGTACGGATGCCAAAAACGGAAAACCTCTATTCATGTCGTTTTATCCTTGAAACACAATAGAGGTTAGCACTGCTAGTCCATTTATACCAGTAACCATGGCAACCACTGTCATTACCGAGAAAGATACAAGATCATTGAATTATTCAATTATTCACATACAAAATGCACGTTATCAGTTTGTAAAAAATAAAAATCACACATACATCACTCCAAAATGTCCGACCATTGTTGCAAACTGCAATGCTGCGCAGAACAACAGTAAAGACACGTTTCTGAGGCAGATAGAAGATATTGTAAGTCAGTTATTCATAGTCACACACAAGATTGTTAAAACAGATTAAAAATGAAAATGTGAAAGAAAATCACGGCACGTCACGCTCCTCAGCATTTTCTATAGACCAAAATCACTAAATCATCACTCTCATTCCTCGTCTCGCTGTATAGTTAGCTCTATTTTTAGCCTGCTTGCGTTAAAGCCGCGGTCCAGTCATATTAGTTCCATGTCACAAGGCTTTCAAATATTCATGACATCTGAACAGACGGTAACGTGAGACGGCCCAGCGCATGCAGGACCTGTGGCCCGACAGCAAGCCGGCCTGGCTGCAAGTTAATATTCCTCAAACACAAACACAAACAAACTACTCTTTGGAGGAACCAACATGTTTGGAGGAACAGTTTTTCCAGGCTTGGACTCAAAAAATCTGTCTTAGTCTGGAATTAGAATAAATTAAAGTCTGGAAAACTGACCACGTTAATCACCATAACACTGTTTTCAATGAGGAAAAGGGATTAAAGTTGTTGTCTGTAAAGTTTAGAAGTGCTTCTAGGCCTGTAATAATCAAAGTTTCAAAAATACTTTCAGAAAACTGGGGTTTGCAATATTGAATATTGTTGCTAGGGTTTCCCCCCTAAAAAATTTGAGGACTTGGTTACATTTTTCTGGCCCTGAAATTAGCTCCTCCACTTTCATTTACAAGGAAACTCAAAAATCATATGTAGTTTTAACAGAGGAGGTGGGGTTTATGAATATTTTTGTTGCAACTGCAGTTCAGCTCTCAGGCCAAAAAAAAAAAAAAAAAAACTCTAAAAATTACAAACAGCCCCTTTAAGTTAAATTATATTAATTATATTAATTATATACATACATACTAAAGGAGATTACATACACATAGAACTCCTGGCTAAGTTAGACTCTTGCAAACACGTTGTTTTTTTTGGCACTAAAAGGCTACTAACAGTTCATGTCATTAACAAATGCATATTAAAACATTTTTTAAAAATTATGCAAAAACACTGACTGACGTTCTAAAGAAGACCCAAAAAAAAAAAAAAAAAAGTGTGCATTTTATCTATATTTATAAAAGCATGACGCTTTGACCAATACAGGCTGGTGTGCCTATAACGTTATACTGCTTTGTAACAGCTATAAATAAAGGTAAAAATAAAAGAAACTAAAAAAAAAACAAAAAAAACACAGACTGGCAAATCATAACATCTTAACAGAAAGTTGAACCCAATACTTTGCTAATGTCACGAAAATAACTTCACAACTATAGAATTAAATTTGTGCTAAAAATATTGAACGCAACTTTTCAAGAAACGAACAAAAAAAAATACGATGAGAAAGGAGAAAAACTCTCCGAGACTGAATACAGTGAACTCCGTGGCAAAAACGTAACCCGTTCTTCAAATAAACAGCGTCCCTTTGTTAACAGTTTTCTAATCTTCATTTCCGCTAATCACAGTTTACAAATGCGCTGCCAGAGTTTTCTTTTACGCTCTGCAAGTTTACGGTCACCATTCAGGCACATCTCTCACGTGTGGGCGGGGCTTAACAGCGATTTACTCTGATTGGCTAGTGAGATTTGGATCGATAGCTCGAGTAACCGGCTGAATAGGAGGATGATGATGAAGACTCCTGAGAGCTCATCTCGGAAAAAATTGTCGTATGAGACTACCCAAACCTCAAATATTAAATTACCAACTAATATACTGACTAAGTAAGTAAATAATTTCCACTACAAAGGACAAACACTTATAACTATGCAGAGAACTGAAGGCTCTACTTCCAGGTCAAGGAGCTGTCGCTCCAAATCTCACTAGCCAATGAGAATGAATCGCTGTTAAGCCCCGCCCACACGTAAGAGTTGTGCCAGAATGGTGAACGCAACCTTGCGGAGCGTAAATGGAAAGTTGGAAAGCGTAAACGAAAACGCATTCGTAAACCATGATTAGCGAAAAGGAAGCTTAGAAAACTGTTAAAGAACGCCGTTTATTCGAAGAGCGTGCCACCGAGTTCACCGTTTTCAGTTTCAGAGTGTTTCTCTTTTCTCTCATTGTATATTTTTGCTCAGTTCTTGAAAAGTTACGTTCAATACTTTTGGCACAAATTTAATTCCATACGCAACCGATGCGTTCACACTTTGCGCTGTTTTTAAACAGAGAACAGTGATCCCTAAGAACGGTTCCTTTTTGGAACAATAAGCACCTGGGACATCATAAACAGTCAATATGTCAAGGCAAAGCTAAGTTAGGAAAAAATAAAAATTAAAAATTAAATTTAAAAAAAAAAAAAAAAAAAAAAGGATGACGCCTCTTGACTGAGATTCAAAAATAGTGACAATCTTACAGATTTATGCATGTAAAAATGGTATAATAGAAAACAAGGCTGTAAAAAATGTAAAATAAACGGCATCACTTTTTAGCATTATAAAAAAAAAACAAAAAAAAAAACACTGTTTGTCTGATATTAAGAACAACACTGGCATCATTTCGCTCCTCGACGACCTTAAGCATAAAAGTATGACACTGAGCAATATGATGCCTTGATGTTAGATACACTGAGATGGCAAAGAGATAATCAGCCCTCTATTGGTCTGCGCTAACACTCCTGTCTCTCTCACACTTGCCCTGCTGTGATCTCTGAGAGTAGAAGGTCCCGAGGCTCGCGCAGGAACACCAGCAGCACGGTGATGTTGTCGCTGGAGCCTGCAGCTTTAGCCTGAGCCACAAGGCTCTGAGCGACGTCCTCCCCCGAGCCACCAGTCTCACGCAGGGCCTCCAGCACCAGAGCGGGAACGTCAGCTGGCCGCAAAACATCGAAGAAACCGTCACAGGCCAACAGGACGTAGTCCTCATCTCCATTCAGCTGAACCGAGGAGCAGTCTGCCGCGTTGGACACGTACGGCTTCTGATCGAAATCACCTGAAGGTCAGAGACGGAAAAAACAAACGAGGAATAAAACATGACCGTGCGCACTGCTACGGTACAGTATTTATTTATTTTTTTAACTCCGAAGCTTGTTGGAAGAAACATACAAAAGAAATGACATCAGTAGATGTCAGTAACAATGCACTGACATCTACAAATAACTTACAGGGACAGCGAGTGAGTGACCTAAAAATGAGGTAATTTACTCAACTCCAGTCAGATCACTCAGACAAAAAAAAAAAAAATGACGTCGTTTTCGTGGTTACTCACCTATCGCCCGGGAAACAGCATATGTCCCGTTAACACGCCAGCAGCCCATGAAAGCAATGCAGCCACCCAGATCCTCTATTCTCTTCTTCTCGTCCTGCACAGACAGCGGAGCATCAGAGACCACCAGGAGCATGCAGAAATAATAACCAGCTAGGAGAAGTAAATGTATACTAACGTCTTTACATTCTACACTAACTAAAGCTTATCCAAAATAATAACGAGAAAACCTGGAACGTCTAAAAGATCGCACTTTTTCTGTTAAAACGCTCCGCTTTCACACGCCGATTACAGGTTCTATTAAAAGGAATAATATTTTATCCACGATAAAAAAAAAGTTAAAGCATAGTTAAAAGGCCGTGTAAAAAGTGCATGAATTGGATGACTTGGTAAGATTGTTCTCCCACAGATTCGGCTAAAAGAAGGCTAAACACATGAAATCACTTAAGGTGAAGAAAACCGACCCTTTCAGCACCCATTTTAGCCTCCTCTTAACAAATCCAAGAAAAATAAATCTTCGTCCATTTCGTGCACTTAACGGTCTCTTAAGGATTCACTTCAAAATTAAAAGAGCAGTAATCTCCATTTCTGGAACATTCCCTTCAGCAAGATTGAGCAAAAGTACACTTAAAGAAAACAAACAAAAAAAAACAACATTTTTTTCTTTTTCGTCTACTTTGGTGGGATAAAATATCCGTTTGGGACGTTTTGTTCATGAGAAATAGAAGAGGGAAAAGGCGAATGTCCAGAATGCAACTAACTACAGTCATATATACTACTAATATAGTGGGAATTGACTTCAATCCAGTTAGCTTTTCATTGCTGTGCCCTTTAAGTTTTTTACCCTTTTTTTTTTTTTAATCCCATTTATTCATATTTTCAGACGTTGCATATGGAAGACAGGTTTTTGGTCCACTTTTGTATTTCTTTAGCAAGGTTACAATAATTACGTGCCCCTTTTTCCACCGAAAGGGACGTCAGACGTAACACAGCCGATGTATGAACACGTTTAGTGCTGTTAGAATGCATTACATAAACTGTTTGATTAGCTGATTAATGTACTTGGAAGTGTGTTTTCCTGATTACAGAAAGTTTGAGCCACACAGTAATAGCCTCTAGCCTACGATTAGGTTCAATTCATGTAGCATTTTTTATATTAAGAAAGTAAAGTCATCATTTACGCAAAAAATTTGCAGTAATTTTCATTATCACCGCGATTATCTCCTAAATAGGTCGTGTTCATTCATGCAACATACTTTAAGACACTTCAACTTATATATATATATCAATAAAAAGTGTGTAAATGTTTTGATTTCTTTTGTAATTTTGCTTGGGCTATCTTCCTGTAAAGATTGTATTGTGTAAGGTGGAAGTTTATCGAACATGGAAGCAAAGGACCCGTCCACACGTAGATGGATATTTTTAAACATTAAAAAAAAAAAAGTATGGTTTTTCCTCTGCATTTTGGTCATGCTGGTGTTTCTTCTCCTCTCCCCTTCTCTGCTGCTCGGTATCTTGAGGTGTTTGACATAGCAGCGTATGGAATATTAATCGCCGTGCTCATGTGAGCGTTTTAGTGTGGATAAACCCTCACTGTCCACTTTAATAGGAACACCTATACACCTGCTCATTTATGCAGTTATCCAATCAGCCAAGCACGTGGCAGCAGGACAATGCATAAAATCATGCAGATACACGTCGAGAGCTTCCGTTCATCTTCACATCAAACATCAGAATGAAGAAAAAAGTGTGATCTCAATTAAGGTGGAGAGGAATTTCACTTTTCAGCAGGACAACGACCCGAAGCAAACCTCCAGATCAACAAGGTAATGGCTTCACCAAAACAAGTTCATGGTTTTGGAATGGCCCAGCTAGACTCCAGACTTAAATCCAATCAAAAATCTGTGGGGTGACCTGAAGAGGGCTGTGCACAGGAGATGCCCAGCCAATCTGATAGATTTAGAAGGCTTTTACAAGGAAGAATGATTGACTCTTACCCAAAAAGACTGAATGCTGTGATAAAATTGAAAAGTGCTTCAACTAAGTATTATTTTAGGGGTGTGGACACTTATGCAACCAGGTTATTGTACGTTTTTTATCCTCCGCCCCCCCACCCCGATTTATCCTGGTTTCATTTTTTCAACGCAAAAACCTGCCATTTTAACAGGGGCGTGTAAACGTTTTATATCCACCGTATGACTGGCCGTCCATGATTTGTGTGTCGTACCTCTCTCTCCGGTTTATGGGGGTCCATGAGGATGACGGGCTCGCCCTTCCTCACCAGCATGGCCTGCGAGTCGCCCAGCCAGGACACAGTCAGCCAATCAGCAGCCAGCAACACGGCCACGCCCGTACTGCCACTGCGCATGCGCTGCACATGCACCACACACACATACACACACGTTACACAATCGCACATTCATAGACTACAATCAAATCAGAACTGATACAATCCAGCTCGCTGCACCAAGCATTTGATCTGTTCTCAGAAACAACACTGAGCAGAAAAAACAACAACAAAAAAAAACACAACACAGCTCTCTCCATCCAGTGACTAAACTCGGAGCCTTTCATGCAACTTTCTCTGCCTCTCAGTGCGCCCACATTACAGCGGTGCAACCATGCTGACTAATATCTCTACCTGCGCGCACGCACACACACACACACACACACACACACACACAACACAAACTACCCAAAAGCTTCTTACCAAACATCTATCCACACTGTGTGAATATGTGTAGGAGATTTTCTCAGAAATTAAACAAATGTTATCGAAACTTTCCACTGGAATAACACCTGAGGACGAAACCTCTTCTTAAGGCTTGGCCCAGTTCCTATAACGCTTGATGGTTCTGCTCTGAGCACTTTTTATGTTGCATTTGTACTTATTCCTTTGGCAGAATATAAAACCTAGCTCTATTTCAGTCCCAGGATTTCAATTCACAACTTTCTGGTCCCTGGGACAGAATCTTAACCCATGCTGTGTACCACCATCTTTCCCACCATATACAATATTGTCATAACTAATATTTAAACTCAATGTCCCATTAATTATATAGTACATTAATAACACTACTAACAGTATTTTAATCATGATCGCTCTGTTAACTCAATACGATTGGGGTTGTTGTATCTAAGCTGCTGTTTTGGTTTTTATTAACTCTGGGGAATTATAATCATGTTTCATTGGCTACTCAGGTGGTATACTTATTACTTTATTAAGTCTATTTGTGTTCAACCTTTCAAAGACCCACACAGTAAATGTGACTAATAACTCACTTCCTACGATTCAGAAACGTGTACATTTAAAGGAATTCAGGTGCAAAGTGAAAGGCTGCTTTCAAACTAGTTTGTTCCTAAATCGCCTACATATCTCGGATAAATAACAATGATAATCTTTAATATAGAGCAATATAATTGTAATTATGATTTTAGCCAACCAGGTAACAGCACAACAACAAAATATTCAAAACTTGCTCATTCAGTTATCAAGGGATGGAAAAAATTCTATTTAAGTCAAGATGTTTATTTAACATTCATGGAAGGAGTCTCCAGCGTCAGGGCTTTGGAATAGTAAAGCGTTTTCAATTATGTTTATGGTATTTGGCGGACGCCCTTATCCAGAACGACTTATACAATTGTGTGTTGTACAATTCAGACAAAAGGGTTAAGGGCCTTGCTCAGGGGCCCAGAAGCGGCAGGTTGGCGGTGCTGGGATTTGAACTCAAGATCTTCCAATCAGAAGTCCAACTGAGCTACCGACAGGAAAGTCTTCAGGATGTCGCGCTTTGTGTTTTTACTTCAAGAGAAGGCGATGAAAAACGACTCGCTATGACCGGACTGATTTATAATCGCACTGTCTGATGGATGGATCAGAGTCTGGTTCGTCTCAGGATTTCTTCCTCTTGTCGGCTCAGCGAGTTTTTCTCGCCACCAAATTTATATCCAGATTTCTTTAAAACTGCTTTATGACAATGTCCACTGTAAAAAGTGCTACATAAATAAACTGGAATTAAACTGAATAACTGCTAAAACGTAAGTGATGACAGGAACACTTGTTTCACAGGTGTCCTGCAACTTTAAGTGTAACTAGAAACGGATAAAGAGTGTAACCTGAACCTGGCATTTTCTTAAGAAATAAAGGAATGTCATTGTTGACAAAATGCTGTCATAAGAAGTATAAAACACTTTGGGACGTGTTATTGCAAAATAAATCTCTTCAGAGTGGTAAGAGTGACTCCACTTTGCATTGGCCCACACCACAATACCACATCATTGATTATTTTCCAATAACAGCACACCCCCAAGTGGTTTATTCTTTACTTAAGACACATAAATAGTCTTTATACCTATATAGGAGCTACACCCTAATGTAATACAGGGTGTTATCATGAAATACAGTTCCGTTTCCTCTCCTTCACTCGCTCGTACCTCTCTCCTGGCCTTGATCCTGAACATGTCGTCCGTTTGTATGAAGGACTTCTTAAAGGCTGTGCTGGGGTCACTCTTCAGCACCGCTTGTTGGCTGAGGATGACGTGCAGGTGAGTCGAACTGTAGGTGGCTGCGTCGACTCCTCCGTGACCATCAAACACAGCATAGTACTCACGCTCCACACCGTCCTGTAGGAAAGAAGAAAACATTCATCAGCAGCATTCTCGGAGTAGATTAAGGATAGACGTCGTATCATTTCTACCAGGCAGCTATATGCCGTGTTACTCGCTACGCGGCTTCAAATCTTTTCGAATTTGTAATATAGTTAATAGGTCTTTATTGTTCATATTTACATTAGAGCACAGTGAAATTCTTTTCTTCGCATACCCCAGCATGTTAGGAGGTTGGGGTCAGAGTGCAGCGCTCCTGGAGCAGAGAGCCTTGCTCAAGAGCCCCAACTGGCAGTGCTGGGGCTTGAACCCCTGACCTTCAGATCAGTAACCCAGAGCCTTAACCACCAACCTACTACTGCTCTAAACCTCCACTGCTAGGTGATCAGACTTACCACGGCTAATATAGTTTCATTCCTAGCTTGACTGCTCCATGACTAGTTTAGTTATCACATTACTTAACCTTTCACTGTTCTTAAAACGGAGAAGTTTCACAACTGAAGCTGCGTTCCATCCCTGCGGCTTTCGATGACATCATCCATCCTACCAGTCCCAGACAACGTTTTCAGAAAGAAACCTTTACAGGTATCACATCCTGTACAACAAACAGCCAGGGAAGGGAAAAGCACAGAGAAACTGTACTTCAGTAAACGTACGGGAACGGTGTCAAAATCCTACGGCGCTAAAAATCGACTTGAGTGAAAGCAAACAGTGTCCAAATCAAGTATTCACGAGTAAAAAGTCAATATTTTTAACTGATGAAAAGATCTGACTGCACGTTCATCATCCCGACCCTGCATGACTAGCTAGTTCGCTATGCGATTAGTGGTATGAGGAAAATATTTTGCTAACTCAAAACAATCCTAAAAATGTTTTGCTTGCTGGTAAGCTAACGTTTAATAAGTACAGTAACAAAGTAAAATGACTCCACCCACGCAAACGTTTCCCCCAGATTTCTACACGTTTTCCTCAAAGCAAGGAGTTTGTTCTTGCCATATTCGTCAAATCTTTTATGATCCTATTAAATGTCAGATTCAGATGTCTCGCTCCTGCCTCACAAAAACATCTGCAATCCTTCAGATGTGGCACATCAGTACTTCACACAGGAGCGGACTCGCCTCTAGTAAACCAGGCCAAGGTGATAAGACCTAGCACAGCGTGATAAGAAGTCTGAGCCTAACCCCTGACCTGTAACCCAAATAGTTGGTTAAACTCAGGCAGTAACACGTGACGATCCTCCATCTTCCTGCGCGTGTTCCGAATGGCGTGGACAGAACAGAGGCGAGACCGTGAAGACCGAGGCGTGCGATTGGGCAGCTGTTTCTGCCAGGCCACACCCACTTCTTGCAGCTTGTTGATAAACAGACGCTGAACAGGCTCAGACTGCAGCACTGTGGAGAGAAAATTGGATTGACTTTAGAGTTCTTTTTTTTTTTTTAGAATTAGATTTTACAAAACAAGAGAATGAATAGTCTCTATAGAGAACATCTAAAGAATAAAACTGCCAGGCTGTAGTACTCTATAGGAACACTAGAGGGCAGCCATGTTGCATTGTCCACTCCAGTACACTTTTACACTGACAACATGTTCTAAAAAAAACCTAAAGCTGCAAAAAGGGTTGAGATAGATACGTAAAAACGTGTTTGAAAGCCAAAATGCATTGCCACTCACAAACTACTTCTGCTTCAGTCTCCTGCTGCTGTTCAGGGTCCTTAGGGCAGTGGAAAGGTGAAAGGTCATCTTTCAGAAGCTCAGTGACCGCAGCATGGCACATCGACGCGCTCAGCCAGCCAGGGGCCTTCCTGCATGCAAACACAGGCACAGGAAAAGCAAACTATTTAAAGGTGCGTGGTGGAATCGTAATGCGAACTGCAATGTTACTGAAAACATCCAGAGATTTCTTTCATAACCCGGGAGATTATCAGAGTAATGCTAATATTCAGCTTTTATGTCACTCAAACTTGCGGTGATTGGATGGTATCTCACTGTATAGAATATGACCTACAACAGAATCCAACATAGCTACAATTCATTTAGAGTATTCACATTTTAATCGCTCGGGTTTGTTTATGAATCTGATGAACAATTTTGTCCTTTTCTCATTTCTGAATCGCTCTAATTTTCCAGATTTCACTTCTTCCTTGACTTTTCCTGCTGTTATCATTATACAGTGCAAACGTTTTAATCAAACAATGTCAAAAATGCATCATCGTCTTTCCTCACAACATATCGGGGTCTCTCAATTAACGAGCACTCCTGCTAATCTCGTGGGAATTATACAGGTCATCCCAGGATTTCGACTTGAGTTCACCTTCACACCTTTTCCCCAAGCAATTCCCAGTGAATCCCAGCATAAAAGTTCAAACGTGATATATTCCATTGAGATCCCGCCTTCTTTTCCTCATCCCCTATTCAAACTACTTATACCTTATAAGTGGCTGGGGGCGGAGCTAGTTTGTGGTTCATAAAAATGTAAACAGATACCTGAAGCGTGTGAATGTTGCGTTCACGTCATGTCGGAATTACCGTAATTACTAGATGACAACCCGGAGGTTCTACTCGGAGCTGTTCATGTCCTCGGACTCGGAATTATGCGTCGTTGTTGACGACTGTAAAATAAATACGCTGCGTATGTCTTTTGTTTCTTTTCAGATTAAGCTTGCATTATTAAGACATTAATAATAGTCAATTATACAAATATTATGAGATAACTACTTAACTACATTTTACTGCTGAAGCCGCCACCGTTTTGAGCGTTTCCACATGATGTTGCAGCGGTCAGGAGGTACAAGTCAGAGCGCTCCGAAAATTCCTAGTTTACAAGATGTAATTATAAGTTCTACGAGGACATGAACACTTTTTACAAGTCGGAATCTCGTAATTAAGACACTGGTGTGAACACAGCTTAAAAAACCATGTTCGTTGCATTGCAACTATGCAAATCACTGTCTGAAATTATTATCATCATCATCAATGTAGAAACACTTAAGAAATTACAAACTGCACCTTTAAAATTTTACCATCCACATTATCCAGCTAAAAAGAGAATCCTATAGTTGGCCTAGATCCTCTTTTTGCTTCATATAAGGCCCATATTTATACTTCACTGAGAAGCTGATCAGCACACTGGAGCACCAAGAGCACTGCTTCCTAAAAACACGGCATGCTGTTTCACTTTATTTTGTCACAGAATAATGAACAAGTTGATCCAGTCCATTCGAAGTTGAATCAGATAAGTGTGGTCGGTGCAACAGTCTGAATATTATAGCTATGCTAACAGGAAATGATCTCTGATCGAAAGGAAGTGGGTAGAACAATGGTTCTTTCGTGAACAGGAAGTCTGCCATGAGGAATGTACCAGAAACAGAAAGAGTGGGAAATAAACACACACACATACAGACAGACAGAGAGAGAAAGACAGAAAGAGAGAGAGAGAGACAGAGACACAAACAAAGAGAGAATGGGAAAGAAAAACACGAACACACAAACAGACTGAGAAAGAGATATAGATAGAAATAGAGAGGGGAAGAGACCGTGAGAGTGCAGGGGAGAGCAAGAGACAGACAAAGAAATAAAGAAAGAGAGACAGAGATAGAGGACAAAATAGTTAAAAAATAATAATAAATGAGATAAATGAGACAGAGAGACAAAAGCGAGAGAGAGTGACAGATTACTATTTTTTTTTTTATTATTCTTATTATCATCTTTATTTTATTATTATTCTATTATTATTGTTTTTTACTTCTCCTTTCTTACCTATACTGATGCTTATTGTATGTAAACAATCATGCCAATGAAGTACTTTGAATTGACTAGAGGGAGAGAGAGAGAGAGAGAGAGAGAGAGAGAGAGAGAGAGAGAGAGCGACAGATCGAGAAAGAGAGAGAGCGACAGATCGAGAGAGAGAGAGAGCGACAGATCGAGAGAGAGAGAGAGACAGATCGAGAGAGAGAGCGAGACAGATCGAGAGAGAGCGAGACAGATCGAGAGAGAGCGAGACAGATCGAGAGAGAGAGAGCGAGCGAGCGAGCGAGAGAGAGAGAGCGAGACAGATCGAGAGAGAGAGCGACAGATCGAGAGAGAGAGAGCGCGACAGATCGAGAGAGAGAGCGCGACAGATCGAGAGAGAGAGAGAGCGCGACAGATCGAGAGAGAGAGCGCGACAGATCGAGAGAGAGAGAGCGACAGATCGAGAGAGAGAGAGAGCGCGACAGATCGAGAGAGAGAGAGAGCGCGACAGATCGAGAGAGACAGATCGAGAGAGAGAGCGACAGATCGAGAGAGAGAGAGCGCGACAGATCGAGAGAGAGAGAGCGCGACAGATCGAGAGAGAGAGAGCGCGACAGATCGAGAGAGAGAGCGACAGATCGAGAGAGAGAGCGACAGATCGAGAGAGAGAGCGACAGATCGAGAGAGAGATCGAGAGAGAGAGCGAGACAGATCGAGAGAGAGAGCGAGAGAGAGAGCGAGACAGATCGAGAGAGAGAGCGAGACAGATCGAGAGAGAGAGCGAGACAGATCGAGAGAGAGAGCGACAGATCGAGAGAGAGAGCGCGACAGATCGAGAGAGAGAGACAGATCGAGAGAGAGACAGATCGAGAGAGAGAGAGAGACAGATCGAGAGAGAGAGCGAGACAGAATGAGAGAGAGAGCGAGACAGAATGAGAGAGTGACAGATCGAGAGACAGAGAGAACAACAGGAGGAAAGAGAGAGGTTGACAGAGAGAGAATAGATAGGAAACTACATTTGTACGAGTTTTGCTTTAGACGGGCGAGAGACATGCGCAAGAACAGAGAGAGAGAGCACCAAGTGTGCTAACTTGTGCAGCTGCTATCAATAATAAGAACTTAAAAAAAGCAAGCATTAAGGAAAGTGTAGAGGAATTACAGGAATGTGCAACACTTCTCGTTTGAGAGGGGCAGGTGTGACTCCACACACACACACACACACACACACACACACACACACACACACACACAGTAAAAGAAACATGTTCACCACACCACATGCCTTAGAAAAAAGAAAAACATAACGTACCACGCCGCACACACACACAGGACACAAATGGACAGCTGATGCTATTGCTTTTCCTAATGACATGGTGATGAATACAGAACATAACACAACCTGCTTCAGAAATGAAAACAGTTATATATAAACTTCACTCCAGCTGAAAGTGAAATTTCTATCATAGACAAAAGTGCAAGAATGGCAAACTGCTACAAATGGACTTGAAAGTTCACATCAACATTTGCTGTACGTTGCCACACACACTCACACACACACACCATGTAACTCACCTGGAAGACAGCAGCCGGAGCCCCAGGTCCAGGCTTTCACCCTTCACCTCCTCCAGGGTCACAGTGCGGCTGAGCGGATTGAGAGGAAGCGGGTCATCTTGGCCCAGCGGGTTCGCAAACTCCTCCACAAAACTTTCCAGAAAACTCTGAGCTCCGTCCTGCTCGTTCATCCCCACCGCGATCTTGTGAGTGTGATCAAACTGATGACAGGTCCGTCTCTCTCACACTGGACACTTCTGCAATCTGCCTTGTTCCTGTTCGCACCTAAAAAGAAAAAGAAAAAAAAAAAAAAATTCAACCACACACAAACACAGTCCACATTTTCCACATTCTCTCACTGCCGTCTCACTACAGTGTTTTGTTTGAACAGGTTTAATCCTGCGAGTCCGTGTTTTGATGAGCACACTCGACCGCTGGAATGCAGGCAAAGCTGAAGCGTGTGAGTCAGAGCTGTGTGATACAGAGACAATGCCATTATGAATGCCTCACACGCTTACAGCGATTGCACCAATGCTCTGCAATACCTTGCAACCTATACATGCATCATTTAAAGCTCAAAATCCAAACAGCTAGTGTTTCAATAGGCAAAGCCTTGAACTCCGAACAGATTAGACACATCTGTTCCGGATTTGACATGAGGAGGATAAATGCATACCTCTCTGTCCAGTCATCTTTTAACATTCTGTTTTTGTCACGAACGTCTGAGAGAATAAATTAAATGGAAAATCTACGATTAATGTCTCTAGCCCCGTAGCTAGTTTCTACAGAGGATCTGCTAAACAAGATGTGCTGGTTCAAGTGTAGAGTCAATCATTGATAATCGCCGGACTAGAGGTTACTGGACCCTGACGTAGTCTGGTTGCAAAATTGCATACAATGCTGTCCTTCTTCAAACGCTCTATTTTAATTCACAGAGAAAGAGGGGCTTGTTTTTCTCTCTTTGTCTGCATGAACACAAGCAAATGTGTTTAGTGAGCACTTGTGTTAAATAAGCCACACCCCCCAGTTAACTCTGGGGTTTTATCACTTAAAATCACTTAAAATGGGCGGCTGTGGTTCAGGTGGTAGAGTGGGTTGTCTACTAATCGTAGGGTTGGCGGTTCGATTCCCGGCCCACGTGACTCCACGTACCGAAGTGTCCTTGGGCAAGACACTGAACCCCAAGTTGCTCCCGATGGCAAGTTAGCGCCTTGCATAGCAGCTCTGCTACCATTGGTGTGTGTGTGTGTATGTGTGTGAATGAAATAGTGTAAAGCGCTTTGGATAAAAGCGCTATATAAGTGCAGACCATTTAAAATTATACATGATCAGAAGAAGGTATTTTTTAAAATTTATTTTAAAAATGCAAAGCTCAACAAGATAAGGACATTATACACGTATACACATGAATGTAAACAATAGAAACAAATCAACACCAAGGGAGGCTACAAATGTAGACTGACATCCAAAAATAAATAAATACATCCATCCATTTTCCATACCGCTTATCCTACACGGGGTCACAGTGGAGCCTGGAGAACTTATCCCAGGGACTTCGGGGGTCGGCGCTGTGGATGGAGTGCCGATCCATCGCAGGGTACAAGCGCACACATTCACAAAGTACGGACAATTTGGAAATGCCACCGCATGTCTTCGGACTGGGGGAGGAAACCGGAGTACCCTGAGGAAACCCCCGAAGCATGCAAACTCTGCACACACAGGGTGGAAGCGGGATTCGAACCACCAACTTTAGAGGTGTGAGTCAAACGTGCTAACCGCTAAGCCACCCAAATAAATTCATAAATAAATTAAATCAATTCAATTTGCAGCACAGACTCCATGATTGAACAGCTTTCCTGTTGCATGAGGTAGTTAATGCTTGCATATTCTACACACGTCTTCAAAAGGACAAAACTGGTGTTTAGTATTTATTACCGTACATCTATATCAGTAAAATAATCCAGCAACAAATAATTTATTGTGATTTAGAAAAGGAACAACTTGCGTCAATATCCATATTATTGACTACGTTTACATGAACAGCAGTAATCTAATTACTGACCTTATTCTGAATAAGACAGTATTCTGATTAAGGTGTTTACATAAGTCACTTTTAGGATATTCCTTTTATGTTCCTGTTTTACGTGTTATAGATCATAGATCGATTAACAGCAGACGACGTTCCCTATAGAATTTCACGTATCGACGTACAGTTCGTCTTCGTTATGGAACCGTATACAGTTTTGCGTGTTTATATTTTTCATTTTACGAAAGTTTCAAGTGGAGTTAATTATTTGTCGTGCTATACGTGTTAATAGACGACTGCTCGATGCCATGGGCTGCATCCGTAAGTACGCGGTTTGGGACGCAGCCGTGCTCTCTTGTTTGCCGTAAAACGGCGGAGCACTGCCGTGTGTGTACGTGTCCTGTAAACTCCTACACGACGTTAATAGTGTGATTAAGGTGTCTATAATACACGTCGATAATGGGACTAAAACAGGAATACTCCACACGTCTTAATTCGATTTGTGTTTACTTCGAGTATGACTTTAGTCGGATTAAAGTCATCAGAAATCGCTGTATACATGCTAGTTTCTTAATCAGAGTATCGTCTTACTCGGTTAATATCAAAATATTGTCCATGGAAACGTACTGAATGTGTACAGTCGTCTGCAATATCGGTGTCACAGAGATCAATATTATCACGATGCTAATTGATAAACGATACATTGCACCGCCCTGCTGTGTGTCATCTCTGCACTTATCTCTATTTTGCAAGTCGTTTCTACAGAACAAACACCAGGCTGATGATTAACCTCTTTTCCCTCTTATTTTAAGTGTTAACGCATTGGAAATGCTCTGCGTTTTTCAGCTGTTTGGTCACAGTTGTATATTCAGAGCTGTAACAGTGTAACAGTGCACGAGCAGGCCTTTTATCAACATCCTGCAAACTTTCATTTCCGGTTCCACAGCGTGTCTGTTGAATGCACAGAAAAGCACAGCTTGTTGTACATGTGCACAAACGTGATACATACCTGAGAAACCTCTCAGTCCTTCTCCGACACTCCCTTCTCTCGAATATAAAAGATTTCAGCTCAAATGCGACTCTGCAGGAAGTCGGAGACCGGAAATGAGCAGAAAACACAACGTATACAATCCGCATTGACCGAGTAACAGCCCATCCAGGACTGTGAAGGTCTGATTTGGTTGAGAGATCTGTTTTTGTTGTGGAGGCATCATCAGGAAATCTGCCCCTAGTGGTTGCTTTGCGTCATTACTCCCTTATAATAAATAAAGATTATATTGTTGAATTCTTGAATCTAATTAGTCAGGAGGTGTTGCTTAATTTTCTATAACAGCAGCTGCAAACAAAAAAAAAACTTCTACAGGTACAGGGATTTGTATTCGTCTACCATGTTTACATGTAAACAAATTAAAAAAATTAAACGTTATTTAACAGACGTATAATCATTTATATGGTGAAAGAGACGTTTATTTATCATCTATGGAAGAAGTCTCCAGTGTCCGAGCATCATAACAGTGAAGTTTTCCCTCACAACAGCTTCAAACCCTGCTGAGAAAAAAACAACAGAAACATCAAAGAAATTCGAATGGTTTCCACTTCAGATACCATTACAAACCATCAGCTATTAATCATTAAAACCATTACCATTATTGGTCCTTAATGGTATCCACTAGACATATGCCACCAAGATAAGGTAGCAAATGACTAATGTTAGTAAAGACCAACATTACTATTATACTATTATTAGTAGAGACCCACAGGGACCAGTACAGTTTTCATTAAAACCAATACAATTCCCATTATAAGCATTAAACCCATTACAAATTCTATGAGGGTTTCTATTGGGTTTTTTTCAGCATTGAATGCAATGCAGAACATCAGAGAAAGATGTACAAGCTCTTTACGGGTACATTTATGACTCCATTTTTGGTTATTTCTTTCTCATTCAGTTTTACAATCTGAGGTGAGCATGTAAACTGGTAGCTATAATTTTCCCTTACTTATTAGCTACATACATTATCCGTGCAATAAAAAAGTGACTAAAGCAAACAACAGGTCTCGACTGACCATATTTGAGGTAAGAGGGGTAACTGTGTTCATTTCATTTTTGGCCACATTATCACTTTATTACAAAGTAAACAAAGACCAAGCACTTCCAACTCATCCCACACTTTATGACATAGTTCATATCGTGCTGCTGAGACATTTCAATCTGTATATCATCAGCAAGGATGTTTTTAAGCACGACACAAAGCCTTACCCTGATACAAATCACTGTAACACAAACCCTTGATAAAGGCTTTTATAAAAATGGCGATGAAATTATGATGAAATCTAGTGTTGAATAAATAAATATATTTATTATTAATATTCCACACTAACAGTTCTTTTATAGTCTGGTAACAGTAAGATTTAGTTGCTAAGCAACATAATGGACAACCCTGCTGTAAAAAAAGAAATAATAATAATAATAATAATAATAATAATAATAATAATAATAATAATAGAAACCCTAATAGAATTTGTAATGGTTTTAATGGGAATTGTACTGGTTTGAATGAAAACTGTAATGGTCCCTGTTGGTCTCTACTGGTAATTTGTTGCCTTTTATTGGTGCCATGTTATGTCTAGTGGATACCATTTAGGACCAAAAATTGATATTTATACGGTAATGGTTTTAATGGATGGTTTGTAGTGGAAACCATTAGAATTGCTGTAATGGTTTCTTGATTGATTAAGGTATTCTAAGGAAAGTTCAGTGGCAGTATAACGGTTTTATTGGTTTAAAACCTGGTGCATTAATGCACAACTCAGTGTGGGTATTTTGAGGATTTTTACAATCAGCCAATCAGATTTTAGAACTGAAACTGTCCAGTTAGCTTAGGTTATCTTTTAACCATGACTAGCAAAGAGTAAATTCCATCCCATCCTAATGTAGCTTTTCTAATGAACTCGGTTCTGATCTGAGCCACAGACATACTGTAATAGGGTGTTTACTTGTGTTGCATCCTGGAGTCATTACTTTTCTGCACACTGTGACTGGGCACTGCTTATTGTTTGAATGTTCGAGACATTAGGAAGCATCATCAGCGAGCCGCAGACGAAGATCGTTTCCTCTGAGATCAACAGAATGATATTTTTGTGTAATTTTACAGATAAAGAGTTACATTAGACTAACAGCCCAATACTGCCACCAGCTGTTCACTTTAGGGAATAAAGCAAACTAAAAGTGGTTTAATCACAATGTCAGGTATCATACTGATAATCTCTTTTAAGCAATAGACCAGGATGTGTGAGAAGCACAAACAAGAATTTCAACATGTTTCTCTTCGCTGAGAAAAGAACATCCAGTTTCTGTTTGTTGGAGTATTTTCTTCTCAGTACAGCGAAACGTATAGACAGTATCTGTGGTAATCACTTATATGCTACAGGAGTGCTGGATAGACATTAGGTTGAAAAACCATAGCGTATTCCCTTAAATTCTTGAATCGGTAACATTTTAGAAACCTTTCAGTGATTGAGTCTTTACTAAACTTTATCAGCAGAAGCTACATGAGGAATAAACAATAGACGAAACAAACCAAGTATAACTAAAATTTTATTGATGTAATAGTCAAAATCCTCAGAATAACTTCCACACTACCCTGTAATATTCTAAACGTATATTTTTATACAAAATATGCAGCCAGGGCAGCCATTTTGTCTTTCGGTTTTTTAGGATTGCCCCGTCCTCCAGGCCTCCTCCCTCTGCCCCGCCCCCTTCCTCTCCGGGCCCCGCCTCCTCTGTGCATAGGATGTCGCATGGCTGCATGCTTGAGCTCCACCAGATCCTGGAAAATGGGATCGCAGAAAACACAGCCGGTGTGTTGCGTCTCTCCGTCGGCTAGAGGCGAGTGCGCTTTATGGAAGTCTACCATAACCAGAGAAGCCTCGCATGACTCGCAGCTCTCCTGAGAAACCTGCACCTTATGGGCCTGCTCGAAGAAATGTACCACCACAGTGCACTTGTTGCAGGCCATGCGCCACTTAGGGCCGGAGTTGGGGTCGAAGACGAGCACGCCTGTCTCACACTCCACACACTGACCAATGCCGAGCGAGTTGAGAGAGTGTGGACAGGAAGGGTGGGTGCACTCGTTACAGCCCATACCTGCAGGGCAGGGAGAGAGAGAGAGAAGGTGATAAAAGGGAAAAAGGGACAGAGTATGTTGCCATTTCTTGTTAAAATCACATGACACATAAAATAATATCTGACAAAATTCTCCTCTTCCAAATATGTCTGTCAGTCTGTCAGTGAAGGAGGTGTAGCCTTTCTGCCGGTCATTGTTATTGAAGGAGGTGTGACCTCTCGGTCTGTCAGTCCAAGTCAAGGAGGTGTGGCCATTCTGCCTGTCATCGTTATTGAAGGAGGCGTGGTCTCTGTATGTTAGTCCCAGTAAAGGAGGCGTGGCCTGTGTCTGTCAGTCCCAGTGAAGGAGGTATGGTCTCTGTGTCTGTCATCGTTATTGAAGGAGGCGTGGCCTCTGTGACTGTCAGTCCCAGTGAAGGAGGTATGGTCTCTGTGTCTGTCATCGTTATTGAATTAGGCGTGGCCTCTGTGACTGTCAGACAGAGCAAAGGAGGAATGTCCTATTTGCCTGTCTGTCTCATTAAAGAAAATGCAGCCTCTGTGCCTGTCAGTCCTCATAAAGGACATGGCCTTCCACTCTTTAAAGCCACCACTTTTTTCAGATAGAAGTGAACTGTTTGCACAACAGTGAACCCCACTTTGTATTACACTGTAACAGCTCTAAATCAAAACATATGAAATCACTGACTACGTTAAAAGGTATGTCCCTGAGTTAGCATCATGTTTCAAGATACTCGTCTTACCTTTCTTCATGTCTCTGAAAGGAGGGTTGCTGAAGCAGTAGGGACACAGCGGGTAAGTTTTCCCGCGGGAGCCCGATGTCCACAGCACCAACTCAAACTCATCCAGAGGACACCTGAGCTCCTTGTAGAGTTTGATGGCTCCATTCTGGGGCAGACTGTACGTCTCATCACAATGTGAACAGTGCAGACGGCTCGGCTTGGCCTGAAAGAAACACACAGCACATGGGGTGAAGCCAGAATTCAGGATATACAGGTTCGAAAACTGAAAACCATAAACTAATTAATGCTTTTTTTTTTACTTAATTAGCAAACTGCTCAGGTCAATAACCAGACTTGGATAAGCGAACCAGACTCGGATAAGCGAACCAGACTCGGATAAGCAGACCAGGCTCGGATAAATTCACACACTTACAATCTGTATCCTGTGTTTATACGTTTCTTTAAAGCTGCTTTGAGACAATATCCACTGAAAAAAGCGCTACACAAATAAAATTGAGTGAATGTACTAAACTGATATCCAAGGTCTGCTGCATTATTATATTGCATTTAAATATTGCACTAACACTATTTAAAAAAAGTACTTTCCTACTGTACGTTAGTACATGTTCATGCTAATACGTGGTCGCTTATCCCAGTTGATTTTTAAAAAATTCCCTGTTCCAAAACATTCCATGTTGGTCATTCAATGTATTTTATTTAAAACTTCATACTTCAGAACTCAATGTTCAACAGGATTCAACTGGAAGTAAAACTAAATAGCTGAATTAATAAGGTCAGCAAGTTTAAAAAGTTTGAAAAACATGCCACTGACATCAACGCTCATTGATTATGTCCAACGTCACTCAGTCAGTGTACCACTTATCAGGCAAATTAAATCACTAAACATCTCTTTAATACATTAAAAGAGAACATCAGACTGAGTAGCATTTATGATTAAATCATGAGTTTAGAAATAAAAATAGAGCTGTATTGTGCGTGTGTGTTTATTCCAGAGGGACTGCAGTTAGAGACGTCCAAACAGTTGGGCACATGCATATGCATCATTCATTTCCACTGCTGAAGGTCGTTCAGAGCATCGTCAATGGAAGCATGAATTTCTGTAACGTTATCACATCATTCTGATTGAACGCTTTACTTACTTTAGTGAAGAAGTTAATGAACTACAGGCCACTAATTCTGCCTGTATAGAGTCATGGCTAAGGACAAATGCATTTTCATGTCATTCAAGCAAACTCCGTGGATTGTCAACTGTCCGGTATAACGGTTCTGAATCCAGACCTCATTTAAAAAAAGAAAAGAAAAAAAAAAAGTGATTAGTGGTTCTGTATAGACCTGAATATACTTCATGTACCGATGGCACTTCCCACAGCGTGAGAACGGCTTCCCTGTAGCAGCGATCGGCGAGAAGGACACCTCCATCAGCTCATCCATACCTGCACAACACAGAGAGGATCGACAATTAATTGTAGAGATGACGTGACATGTCCAGATACTACATATGGCTGCTGCTATTACTGGCATATGCAGGCTGTATAACAGCAGTAGGGATGGCACGTGAATATTAGACAAGTTGAGTAATACATTCACTAGTCGCCATGCTGACTAGTCAGGGTGGTGGAAAAAAACAACGAGATGGTAAAGAAAGCTTAGCATTGAAGTAAAGGCCAGTTTTTAATCGCACTCCCAATTAAATCCCAAAGCAATTCCTCCGGAAAGAATTCCTCCTCACTTTCTCTGTCCTTTAAAGCTAAATAAAATTTCAATACAACCCTTTCTATATATATATATATATATATATATATATATATATATATATATATATGTTGTAAAGCACTTTGGACAATGGACATTGTTTTAAATGTGCTTGATAAAAAATTCACTTACTTGCTTACTAAAACTATGGATAGCACTGCGGTGCTATATTAATATAGCACTGCAGATATCAATCAAGCTTTTTGGACGAGTGTGGCTCTGATGTTGTCGGTCCTCAAGATATAGTTAACAATAGAGCAAAAAACCTGTTGAATTTTAAACTTACTTATATAGTAGCTTTTTGGAACAGCAGCGTGAAGCCATGTTAAGTGGCCCTATGCCAAAACCCCCAAAAAAGTCTAATATGACACTAATATGAACTCAAACTTGCCATCGTGTTTGACAACCAAAGCAGCACTGTTTTATCTAGCAACCTATTCTGTAATACCAAACCGATTTTGAGACAGAAAGCCAGTTTAAGTCACTTACCAGCGATGAAATCGACAAAGTAGTGGAACTTCCTCTTAAAGATGTCCAGTGTGTGCTGCAGTACCTGGTGGAAGTTCGCTTTGCCCAAAGCAATAAGATTCAGTTGCTTCTCCAAGGCACTGCGGATAGTGGGCAATACCAACTCCGCATCTAACACACACACACACATACACCCCGATCAGAGAGAAAAGCCTTGAGATATCACAGAATTAATTATAATTTAAGTTTACTTAATCACACTGCAAATAAATACATCTTAGCAAGTGAAAGTTGAATGTATTCAAATGTATCTAGTATTTCCTATTATGATATTAAACTTATTTCTAGGCATTTTTAAGCATTTTGTTTTTTTCAAACAATACGCAAGCATACCAACCACTACGCCACCCCACCCCAACACAGAAATATAAACACATGTAGACACAAAATGACAGCTATTGAACCAGGAAGCATCGTCATTCCATCAACTCGTTCCTCACTCACCTATCTTGTAGTAGCCATGCACCAGGACAATTCCCAGATTGGTGGGTTTGAGTTTGCGTCCGTTCTCCACGGTTACATAATTCCTCTGACAGATGTTGTTGATGTGAACGGGGATACTAGCATCAGTACCTGAAGAAGGAACAACAATAATTCAAGGAAAAACAATAAGTCAATATGCTGATCCAAATGGTGTAGTCTGGCACAAAGGACTAGCTACCATCGCCACTTTATTAGGAACCTGTACATCTACTCATTCACATAATTATCAGTCGATCATGTAGCAACAGTACAATAAGATAATTATAACGATAATGAGTCTTTATTGGTCACATTTACATTACAGCACAGTGAAATTCTTTTATTCGCATACTCCAGTATGTTAGGAGGTTGGGGTCAGAGCACAGGGTCAGACATAATACAGTGCCCCTGGAGCAGAGAGGGTTATGGGCCTTGCTCAAGGGCCCAACAGTGGCAGCCTGGCAGTGCTGAGACTTGAACCCCCGACCTTCCGATCAGTAACCCAGAGCCTTAACTGCTAAGCCACCACTCCCCCCAGTACATAAAGTCATATACAAGTCGAGAGCTTCAGTTAATATTCACATCAAACATCAGAAAGATGAAATAATGTGATCTCAGTGATTTGGCATGGTTGTAGGAGCTGGTTTGAGTATTTCAGAAACTGCTGATCTCCCGGGATTTTCACATACAACGCCCTCTAGAGTTTACACAGAATGGTGCGAAAAACAAAAAACATCCACCCACGGAACTGCTACTTTTTCTTTTTTCTTTTTAATGAATGCGCAGGTTTACAGGTGTTCCTATGAAAGAAGCTGGTCAATATATTTCAATACTTGGCAGTGAGACTTCAAAAGTAAGACTGTAAGAGTTCTTGGGATGATCAGAGGATAGTCTTTATAATTCCAGCAGCAGGTCTTGGGTATAAATAAACAGTGAAATTGAATCTCAATTGAATCTCCCCCCTGGTCTCTCACCGATGCCGTGTTTCTCCATGAGTGTGATGAGCTCAGCCTCGGTGAGGTAGTCGGGTGGGCTCGTCTGCTTCTCCAGCAGTTTAATCTCATCGACTGTAAATGCATCTCCTTTCTCGCATGATGGTAAAGCCTCCTCGAGAGCAATACCCTGCCACGGCATCACCTCTGTAAAACCTGGAGGAGAGATACAGCATGTTAAACCTACAGTGTGTAGGATTTTATTATTGTTAAAAATGTCATTAAAATCAGTATCGAGTCGAATATGAGATAAAATAATTAGTAACTTAGTTGCTGGTACAATTCTTTGTTCAACCTTTTGGCCTAGGTGTGGAACGATACCAAACTGCGCTAAATATGGCCGCCCCTATAACGCTCCAATGTTGAGCACCAGAGTAAAATTTTATTCATGTTTATAGAGCCACACAGTGTCCTAAACCACATCAGCATGTCTAGGTGACATCACTACTGAACTGGACTTGGTCTGAGGCAAAGATTTTGGATGATAGATTTCCACTTGTCAGCTAAATCACCTTTGTCTATCCAATGCAAAACATCACACTATTGCGAACGAGCCATGCCAGAAATGGTTCGCAAACATCACTAACTAACTCATGGGTACACGAACCTGCAGAAAGAAGAGCTTTGCCGGTGCAGGAGAATCCCTCAGTGCCGATTTGGAAAGCGATAGTGGTCTGCAGGTACTTGCAATCGTGACTGACCGTGGCTATGAAGTGACGTGTGATGTACTCGTACAAACGCCACCCATCACTTCCTGCGTGGAGAGCATGGAAAACTCAACACTAGTACAAGAGTTCATTCAGGCTAATAACATTTCTGAATGACACACAATATGTACACAAATAAATCTGTTCTATCTGCTAGAACGTGGTTGCTTGTATATTGTATGTGTGGATTGGTACCGAGCTCGCTCTCAGTGGCAGCCCTCATCGGGGTGATGGGAGGATGATCTCCTGCATCTACACCTTTCCTGGGTCGGTTAATGCCGTCAGTGATTAGTGCTCTCACCTGTTTTCACATGCATATTGTTGACAAAGTGAACAACACTGCAGCTTAATGTGAAACTCTGCTTTATATCCAGGTCACGCAGCCATTCTTTTCATAGCAGACAGTAGTTATGACATTTTGATTACTCTATTTATCTTTGACTTCTGACAGCAAGTTAAGCACGGGAGAAATTTCTTTCTGGACATTTTAGGACGTCCCTGATAAGCCTCACCGTCTCGGCCCAGTAAGAGCAGTTGGCCTGCTGCCTTAGCGTCCCCTTGAGGTCAAAGTTCTCAGGGTAGTGGGTGGTCTCAGTGCGAGGGTAGCTGATGTATCCCTGTGTGTACAAGCGCTCGGCAATCTGCATGGTGTGCTGAGGACCCATCCCTACACACACACACAAACACACACAAACACGCTTGAAACATGCTTGAAATGGTGCTGAAGCCCCAAATATATAACTCTTTAATGTCCATGATGCTCCTATGTCACTCTAGAAACACTGTAATTAAAATTTCCCAGTTAGAGCTGCTTGGGGGTGGATTTGTTGAGAGTTTCTGAAGGCGTGCATCATGTGCCATCTCATAAACATAATGTTCAGCCACAATTTTAGGTCACAAAAGAGAAAAAGAGCTAGAGCGCCTGGCATACGCAAGATATTTTTGAACAAATACCACATTTAAGCTGTTCACTAATAAATAACCTATAATGATTGTAGTTGTTGTAGCAAATTACCTAGCTAATTTTGGCTGACTAGTTGATCAGCGGTTTGTGTTCTGTGTACTTGCATGTACAGTATTTTGGTTATTTACGTTTTAACGAATGCGAGTCGTTCAAAGATAGCTGGGTAATGTAAGCAACAACAGACATCAAACAAACCTCATTGAACCATGATATACAAAAATAAACACAATATTCGCTTACATGGATACCATAATGATGTTTTTTCCCCCCGTTCCTATATACATTAATTCATAAAACGTCCATCACAAAGCAGGTATATGTAAACTGCATAAATGACTAACCACTAACGTGCATCCAAGGTTGTACCATGATGATGTATGATGTATCCATGACAACCCATGGTACCACAAGAACATCATCCATCCATCCATCCATCCATCCAACCATTTTCCATACTGCTTATCCTACACAGGGACGTGGGGAGACTCTATCCCAGGGAACTCAGGGCACAAAGTGGGGGACACCCTGGACGGGGTGCCAACCCATCGCAAGGCACAATCACACACATTCACACAATACGGACAATTTGGAAATGCCAAATCAGGCTACAGTGCATGTGTTTGGACTGAGGAGGAAACTGGAGTACCTGGAGGAAACCCTCGAAGCACGGGGAGAACATCCAAACTCCACGCACACACAGCAGAGGCAGGACTCCCAACCCCGGAAGTGCGAGGCAATTGTACTAACCACTAAGCCACTGTTGTTACCCATTTCAGTTTCACGAAAAAAAAGTTACACACTGCAGAATAACTAAATAACTTTGTGATGGAAAGTGGTCTTATTGTAAAAGGCTTCTTACCCAAAGCAGAGCTAGCCACTCTTAACATCTCCACTGTGTTCAAGGCCAGAGGTCTCTGCTTGGCTTTCTCTTTCTTAGTGACCGACTCAACCTGAGAAACGAGAGGGTTGTCTTAATGTATAGGACATTCTATTGCATTGATATTCAGAGGGAGTGGGGAGACTGAGGACACACCAGGGTTTCTCTAGCCGACTTTGCCATATTGACAAACATGTGTCCAATTTCTCGGTCAAACACCCGCACGCGATCCCAATCCAGAGTGATCGGACTTTCCTTCCCTTTAAACACCTGCGTTTAAAAACAAACAAAACAACTCATGAGTAATGCGAAAAGCACATGGTTGAATGGAATCACCCATCTCTGCAACATTAACACTGCATGTCCTTGTTACTGGTGACTATGATCTGACCTTGGCCTGGATAACCCAGTATGTCTCAGGTTTGAAGGACTGGATCTTGTCATGTCGCTCCACACAGAAGCCCAGCGTTGGGGTCTGGCATGGGCCGAACGAGATCAGAGAGGAGTCCAGGTTCCCGTATTTTCCCTGAAAGTACTTGGTTTGGAATCTGAATGAAGGAATGAGAATGGTTTAAGAACGAGGACTGAATGAACGACAAGTGATATTGCGATCAAAAAAAGCAGAAAACTTTTCAATAACGAATGTCAGTGGAATCGATGGCTGTTTTTTTTTTTTTTTTTACCTTTTTCAAATATACGCCAAGCAACAGTAAGAAATAACCAGCGCCTCTTTTTTTTTTTTTTACTGATCAAAGAGCCCACTTACTTGGTTTCTATTGGCTCATAAGACCTTAATATGTATATGTTGGCCACTCTGTACACATCCTGGTATTAAAAGTATACAACACATCAAGGTAACATTTTAGGTAGATTATATGCCAACAACCATTATGCTGTTAATCCCCAAAAATATATGCATTCAGCGTGTACATATAAATCATATATAACTGACTAAGCGTCAAAACCCAAAGTCAGATTCTACTCCTTTTAGCACGGCGGCGTACAACTGTTTACCGTGTGAAAGCACAGCCGATCCGGAGGTCCAGTTCCTGCCGAGCGTCCACAGACAGAGCCTCGTTCTTATTGGGTTCTCCCAGCTGGTTCATGGCATTACAGATGTCTGTATCTGTGATGGAGCTGAACTTGGCACGGTACACAGTGCGCTCGTTACTGTAGGGCGTATTCATCACCGGCTGTATGGCATCCAAGACCTAAATCACACACACACAAAATTAACAATGTGTAGAGTGAGATTCTCATCAATTATACTGGACTTAGACTTACCTCAAAACAGATGTTCTCTCCTTCTTTATCACAATCCAGCCACAAGACAACAATGTCACAACCTTTGGCTTCAACCTATAAGAGATTAAAGGAATTAAATGATCCATCCATCCATTTTCTGTACCGCTTATCCTACACAGGGTCGCTGGGAGAATCAAGCCTATCCAAGGGAACTCAGGGCACAAGGTAGGGGACAACCTGGACGGGGTGCCAACCCATTGCAAGGCACAATCACACACTACAGATAATTCGGAAATGCCAATCAGACTACAGAGCATGTCTTTGAAACCAGAGTACCAAGTGGAAACCCTCAAAGTACGGGGAGAACATGCAAACTCTGAGCACACAGGGTGGAGGTAGGATTCGAACTCCCAACCCTGGAGGTACGAGGCAAACGTGCTAATCAATAAGCTGCCATGCCCCCACATTATATTAAATATCTTTTTAAAAATAGGCCAGAATAAGAACTGGTCCAAACCTGAACCAAAAGCAATAGTTCATTTTCCACCAATTGCAACGCTGAAACTGAAAGTGACCGTTTTATCAACACCGTGTGTGATTCTGATATATATAGCCAGCGATTTCCACGGACGCTATCTGAGGCACAGTCTTTCTCTTCAAGTGTCTCTCCATAAGTGTTTTGATCTGGTAAGTGTGAAGGTCATAGCATATGATTATGCTACTACAGTAACCAAAGATTATGAAACGTTAAACGGACTTCATTGAAAACCTTACACATATTTACTATACTATACCTTTGTCTGATTAAATAAACATGATCGCAAAATGAAAATAGCATCATAAAACCCTGTAAAGTTTCACACTTTTTTGAATCATATAAAAACATACATGTTTATTGGTGCTGTTACAATGAAATGAACATTTACTCAGGTGGAAAGATAAAACCGTGCAGCGTTGCTTTTCACAGCACAAAACATCACACCTGTCACTGAAGAACATTTTTCAGCAGTGCCTTTAGCCACACCCCTAAAGTAACGCTGAGTACCCATACTGACCAGGTACCAAAAACTCTACAACTGGAAGCTGGTACTGGACTGATGGTTAAAGCCAAGGGGTGGACGATATGACAAAAATATATCATCATGATTCTTAAAGGTATTTTAATACATGATATTTACCAAAATATTACAGGGTGTCCCAAAAGTCTCCATAATGTTGTGATAGACTTTAACAGAAAACATGGCTGCTGAATTTATTAACAAGCATCCACTGATGAAGGCATAACTGAAGTGGTGCAGGCACACATAGTCCTCTATGCATGGAGACATTTGTGACACCATGTACTGGTTTGCTCACAAACTGCCAGGAATACCGTAATGTTTAAATAAAAAACAAAGATCAATGATTTATTTTAAATTAATATACTGTCTTTTTAAAAATCATAATATTTAGTCATATTTCATATTTAAAAATCTTTGTTAAATATCGGTGTTCAACAATTATTGGCACCCCAATGAATTCATATGAGAAAAATAGATTTGAAGTATATTCCCAGTGAAATTAAAAAAAAAAATAAAAAATTGTAGTACACCTAGGTGACTAGGAACAGGAAATCGTTCAACCATGACTTCCTGTTTCACAGGGGTATAAATATGAGGTAACACATAGGCTAAATTGCCTTAGTCATTCATAACAATGGGTAAGACCAAGGAATATAGCTGGGATGTGCGGCAAAAGGTTGTTGAGCTTCAAAAAATGGGGAGTGGCTATAAGAAAATAGCACAAGCATTGAAAATGCCCATTTCCACCATCAGGGCAATAATTAAGAAGTTCCAGTCGACTGGAAATGTTATGAATCAACCTGGAAGAGGACGTGTGTCTATACCGTCTCAACGCACTGTGAAGAGGACGGTTCGATCGGCCAAAAAATCTCCAAGGATCACAGCTGGAGAATTGCAGAAGTTAGTTGCGTCTTGGGGTCAGAAAGTCTCCAAAACTACAGTCTGAAGTCACTGACATCACCACAAGTTGTTTGGAAGGGTTTCAAGAAAAAAAAGCATCTACTCTCATCCAAAAACAAACTCGAGCGTCTTCAGTTCGCGTCTTCAATAAACACCAGAGGTATTTTTGGAGCACACAGAGAGGTAGCCATATGGAAAAGTACCTCTTGTCCACGGTTAAATTTGGTGGTGGCTCTTCAATGTTTTAGGACTGTTTTTCAACCAGAGGACCTGGACAATTTGTTATGATACATGGTATCCTGGACTCTATCAAATATTAACAGATATTAAATGAAAACCTGTCTGCCTCTGCCAGAAAGTTTAAAATGGGCCGTGGTTGGATCTTCCAGCAGGACAATGATCCAAAACATGCATCAAAATCAACACAAAATATTAGTGGAGGGCACGGTATATATACACACTGAAAAGCAGGAAAAAAGTGATCATCTGTAAAACCTTTTTTTATAATGTTAAAGATTAAATAGTACATTTGTAATTAAATTTATTTATTTGGATTTCATATTACGCTTTTATACGGGAAGAAAAAGAAATGTACCTGTAGAAATTTGACCATGTTGAGTTTAGGGTTGGCTTCTTTCTTCTCGGTCGGTGCTTTACTGAAGAGCTCGGCAGGATCCACTTTATCCCAGTTATTGTATTTCCCTATTATAAAGAACGCACACACAAAGAGTTTCAATAGATAATGACAAAAGAAGTAGAACAAAACTACATTAAATATCATTTTTAATAGCCATAAACAGTACTAGTGAACCTCTAGTCTAGTTATTTTATCTAAACTGCACTGTGTAAACACTTATCTATAATGACAAAACAAATTTATAGAAATTGTTGCGAACCCACGATATACTCTAAACTATTTGGAGAATTGGGTTGAAAAAGGTTTTTTTTTTTTTTTAAATTAAGGATATAAAATTATGGCTTGCCTGTGAAATCCAGACTCATGACGTGACCGCAAACTGACGTCATCTTAAAGCGCGCGCCCTGGCCCATGAAGAATCCCGTGTACTCGTGCACCGAGCATGCTCCGTTCAGACCTTTACGGCTAGAACAGCCGCCTGTTAAACACAGAGAGCGTTACGAATATACAGCGATTCTACAATAAAAAGGAAAAAATGGACATTATTTTCAAATTTGTGTTTATATTTCAACATTTTAATTTAAAATTTTCAAATTATAAATCGTTTTTCGGTATATTTTAAGGCAAACGGGAGGCTTAGGGTCATCTCAAAACACCTGAGATGACCCCAATTCAATTTCAGTCCAAAAAAAAATATATTATATATATATATATATGTTATAAAAAAAGCTGTAAAGCACCTCCAAATTACTTCAGAACATCATTTTAACCTATTCATTATTCTGATCACTGTTGCGATCTAGCCTACGTTGTCATTATCAATGCAAAATGCATCCAGTATATCTTTACTAACTTTCTACATTAAAAAAAAAAGGAATTGAAAGAAAAAAATATTTTTGTTCAGACTCAATTAAACAACTCCGTATTAAAAACTTCGTTTTTTTTCTGCTTTTTAAAATTTTTTTACAGTGTATGTTTTGCTAAATACTATATATTGCTATATTTGGTTAAAAATATATACATTTTCTAGGATTTCACCCCCACCCAAAAAAAAACCCAAAGAAAAACAAACACAGTAGAAGATTTAAAAAAATAAATAATTAATTATAATGTTTGATCCTTTTTTAAACTATTACTATTAAAATTTTACTAATTCCTACACGTGGACAATTGCTATATAGGGAAAATATCAGTAGATTTTAAGGTAAGCGGGAGGCTTGGGGTCATCTCAAGACACCCGTCCTGAAACAGCCTCAAATTCTGTTTAAATAATATACTTAGCACAGCGAAAAGACCACACATGCTTCCATTTCCCACCATCCTGAGTCGTAGCGAACTAGTGAACAAATGGGTGAAAGAGTAAAAGAGCAGAGGGACGGGGAGAAAAAAACAGATTGTACATCCTCTCTAGCCATTCATACAATATTTAACCGCCACCACCCCCTTCCCCAATCACTCACTCACTCAATCAATCTAAACTCAAAGACGTGGATGACTAGTGGCTACTGGTTAAATGTTCTGCTGTCGTGTCTCACTCAAGGCCGAGCTTCTCATTTGCATATTAGGGACCATAATGAGGGAGAAGATGTGCTCCCTTTTTTTTTTTCTTCTTAAACCATGGGTTACCTCAGGTGGGCCCTATTCAGGACAGACGACATAAATAGGAAGGAAACAGCATCAGCTTCAATCCGCAGCTTCTCATTTTGCAGACTGACTGCATCTCAGCGCTCGCCAGCAACTTCCCCACGTCTCCACTACTGAACAGCATGCAACAGGTGAGTGTCTCAGTGAACTCTGCTTTCCTCTAGAATGGACGTTTAAAGTTTGGGATGGACCCTCTCTACTTTCTGCACAACAGGAAAGCTACAACGGCAGTTTAACATGGAGGGCATATTCCATTTTATGCATAATCGGGGTTATAAACGACGTACGAGACAATCAATAATTCAACGCATGAAAGAGGTGATAGGATACAATACGACGTAGTACAATTCATACAATTTAGTAAAATGTTTCAACATTACAGAAGAGAATGTCACACCTTCTCTCACTGGGACAGACACATTCACTGGCAAACCAAACATTAAAAATGCTCGATCTGTGTTTTGAACTCCAGATTAATGGATCTGGGGTTGTTGTTTTTGTGATAAAATACTTTTTTAATTTTATTATTATTATATATTAGTTCTTTATTATGCCTCATCATAAATATTGAATTTTGACCTCCTAATCTTTCATATATAAAACACTTAAATATATATATATATATATATATATATATATATATATATATATATATATATATATATATATATATATATATATATTATTGTTGTATTTTTATATATTATTGTATAAGTATTTTTTTTTCCAGTTGTAACGTTATCCTTTTTTTTTTTTTTTACCCATTTTACTCATTCAAAACATGTAAACCTGGATATGCTTATAAATAATTTATGCATGAAAGGGTTCAAATGTGCTATGCAATTTATTATTATTATTATTAGTAGTAGTAGTAGTAGTAGTAGTATTCCTCTCTCTCTCTCTCTCGCAGCTCTTGAGTCTCCTCACTCTGACTCTGCTGATGTTGCCACAGAGTCTGTGCAGCCCCACCGTGGGCTGTGTAGTGGATGAGGCAATATCTCCCGCCTGCATACCCAGTCTGACGGATTACTACACTCAAGTTACCAACCTGCCCAGTCACATCAACGAACGCAGCCTGGCAGCATGGACATACATGTGAGTTCTGCTGATCAGTTCATGTTTGGTTAGAGGAAAACTCCACCCTGAAGCACATTATATAATGATTAAAACATTCCTGATGCGATTAGTGATTCTGGTATTTAAGTTATTCTTGTGACTAGTTAGTGGTTGTGTCCCTCTCTGATGTTACAGGGGGAGGGACATCACAAGCGCAGTCACAATGGTGAGAGAAAAGTTGGTTGCCAAAGTGTAAATAGATGAAAGAAAGTAGCTTTAAACTAACAAATTGAATGCAGAATTTCATAACAAAAGAAATCCTGAACGCCACGGAAGACCTAATATTAACTATAGATTATCATGCAAGTCGTTTCCCCTTTAATTCCCCTTTGATGGTCAATGCAGTGCTAAGGGACTTGCAGGAGATCTACATTTTAAATTTTGGCTCCAAACACACTGGAGGCAGGTTAGAGAATTCTGATTTAAGGCTAGTTTATGAGTTTAGTATTGACTCTTGTTTTAATGGTGACAGACAAGTGCCTGCAATCTGTGTTCAGCAATCTGTTGCTTAAGGAATTAAAATTCAGGATTTGAAAGAAGAGCAAGAAGGGCATAATCTTCTCGTCAGATTGTCTTTGTAGTTTCTTGCATATTTTCATGATTTTGCCACAAGCCTCGTTTTAAAAACCTCCATTTTTTTGCTGTACTGAACCCCACACCTTGCGCAGGTCCTGCAGGTGTCTATTAATATGATATGATATAATTTTGTCACACGTGCCCATGCAACCCTCAAGTAACTCACTGACTTTTCCAACTAATCAGCTTGACGTTCTGCTGTTCTCTTATCTGCAGCGAGAGAATCGATCTGGAGCGCGTGCCGCAGGTCATTCACGAAGCCGTGTGCCTTTCGAAACACACGTGTAACGGCGTGGACAGCAGCCTCAGTGTGGAGAGCATCCCAATCTCCATCAAAATACCCGTGCTCAGGAGAAACCCGGGATGCATGCACCACTCCATGGAGTTCGAGTCTGTTAACATCGCTTGTATATGTGCAGCAGCGCGACGGATCTAAACATCGCCTGTAATTATTATTATTATTATAAAGCAACTTACTGGTTAAACTCTGTTTGTGTGCAGAAACAGAAGTTGTCTTATTTATTTTAAATGCACCATCAATAATGCTCATGTAGTGTCAGTGATATCCTGAAAACTTGTCAAAGTTAATGGATAATAAAGCATAAAAAATTCAAATGAACTGTTGGTCTAATTTTCTTTTATAGCTTCTACATTATATGTAATCAAATTACCTCAAAAACGCTTTTTTTTTTTTTAAGAAAGGTTTGATTTTGGTTTTTATGATATGCCAAAGATGCTAGAGTAATTCCTGCGAATTTCATGATAAACTTAAAAAAAATAAAGAAAAAGAAAATCAGAAGAAGACAGTCGATATGTCATTAGATATACAGTTGCAATCAAAATTTACAAAAAAAATTTTGTCAAAATTTACAGACTTTCAGCTGTTTGCGATGAACAAATCAAACAAAAGCAATTGAAATAGTTCAACACAACGAATGCTTCAAGTGGTTTCCCCAAATTCAACTGAAAATGCAACTTATAATGATTTCTCCAGTTTCAAAATTATTCAACCCCTTCATGGCAAACATCTTTACTACTTGCTTCTGGTAGCGTTCCTGAGGAATCTTATCCCATTCCTCATGAGCGATGGCCTCCAGTTCAGTAATATTCTTGGGTTTGCGTGCTGCACCCACATTCTTCAAATCCCACCAGAGATCTTCTATGGGGTTCAAGTCAGGTGACTGTGATGGCCCTGTAGAGTCTTCCAGGACTTCTTCTGCAACCAAGCCTTGGTGGAATTTGAGGTATGCTTGGGATCGTTGTCCTGCTGGAAGGTCCAATGATGCCCAAGCTTCAGCTTTCTCACAGATGGCTTGATGTTTTCTCCTAGGATTTCCTGGTACTTCAATGAATCCATCTCGCCTTCCACACGCTGCAGGTTTCCAGGGCCAGAGAATGCAAAGCAGCCCCAGAGCATCACCGAGCCTCCACCATACTTGACTGTGAACAGAGTGTTCTTTCTTCACTCTTCTTCCTCCAGACGTACCGCTGATCTATTGTGCTGAAAAGTTCCAGTTTTGCTTCATCGCTCCACAGAACAGAATCCCCAAACTTCTGTGGCTTATTCGTATGATTTTGAGCGACTTTTCTTGTGCTTTTGGGTCAGTAGTGGTGAACACCTTCTGTGTTTAGTACACGCCTTACCGTGCTCACTGAAACCTCAGTGCCTGTTCCCACCAGGTCTCGCTGCAGGTCTTTTGCAGTCACTCAAGGGTTTTTCACAACCTCCCTTCTCAGAAATCTGTCTGCAGCCATTGATATCTTCCTTTTCCTGCCCCGTCCAGGTATTTCATACATTTCTACCCCTAGCTTGTTCAGCTCTTTCATGTGTTCCAGCTCAAACACACCTGGTGCAACTAATGAAGCCCTTGATTAGTTGTATCAGGTGTGTTTAAGACAACACCTGTTTTGCACATTTGTGCTGTTGCAAGTGATTCAATTCAGGGGGTTGAATCATTTTGAAACTGGAGAAGCTTTAAAATTATAAGTTGCATTTTCAGATGAATTTGAGGACACCACTTCAAGCATTTGTTGTGTTGAACTATTTCAATTGCTTTTGTTTGAGTTGATCATTGCAAACAGCTGAAAGTCAATAAACCTGATTTGCACTGGGGGTTTAATCATTTTGATTGTAACTGTATGTTATAAAGTTCAATGTTATAAAGCCAGTATTTCATACTTTTTCCCATTTCTTCCTAATTTGGTCTTAACTAATTCCCACCCACCTTCCATCTCTACAACAACTACAAGGGAGGATGAAGGCTCCAAGGGCAGGCAGGGTCAACATGTGCCTCCTCTGAGAAACCAGTGAGCCTCATCTGTTTTCGAAAAAGCTGCATCACAAGGCAGAGTAACACACAGAGGAAAGCGCCATCTACCCTCTTCCACATAAATGAGCTCACAGATATAGAGCATACGATTGGCTAGTGTTACTGTGATTGACATTAACATCAGTCCCATTCGCAAGGCACAAGATTTTCCCCATGATCAAATGACGTCTTTTTGTCGAGATCATGAGGTAATTAAGTCAAGATCACAAGAAAACAACTTTTCTTATGTGGATATCATGAGAAAACAGGAAAAAAATATATAATAATAATAATAATAATAATAATAATAATAATAATAATAAATGGGCTCTTAGGGCTTCTTTAAATTTCCCTTGAAAAGAGTCAGCAACACTGATCCGTATGAATCTACAGTCTGGGATAGTAAGGAATCAGCCTCAGCTTTTACTTCATGATATTCTGTGTATTTTTAATTATGACCACTTATGGTGCTGTTGTTCTTGGTTCTGCAAAAGTACAAAATATTATTATTAATATTATTATTATTATTAATAATAATAATAATAATAATAATAATAATTTTTTTACAGCATATAATCTGATATATGTCAAAAGATGAACCTTATTTTAAAGTTTGTATTATTTTCTTTCCTAGAGAAGTAGGGCTTAGCCCTGATAGAACATTTACACCAGCCAGCCCTGTATATAACTATTAATATTTACTTCATGGTAGCAGGAAAAGTAAAGAATTAAATAATTGGTAAAATAGTTAATCTAACATTTGTTGTTGTTTGTTTATTTCTTTTTAGATGTTCTCACTCACCTTTAGAGAGGATTTTGGCGATGGACTGAGCCAGAGAGGGCTTTTCAGCCACCATCAGTACTGTCTTCATCTCTGCACTAGTTAACAGCTAAGAGCTGAATTTCTCACCCAAATACATTCAACCGCGATTAATTCTGCCTCGAAAAGAAATAAACAAACCTCAGTTTACGACACAGAAAATATATCTTGAACCTTTTTAGTGTAAATTATATTAAAAATCGAGCAGCATTTTTTAACCGTCTGTGAGCACACTATTTACTTCCGGGTCACAATTCGACAAAATAAAAGTTCTTTCAACTACGTGACGTAATCAAAGTCATTATAAATGCAGATACCTTTTCCCCCCACCTTTCAAAATCCACGCATAAACATTTCTGCTTTGAAGCACATAATATTCGATAATCATAGCTGTATGTATTACATTGGTGTTTAATTGAGAAGTTTTCAGGCACATCCGTCTATAACTAGTCCCTGGTATAACTACAGCTGATCTGGTGTAATCTAAACATGATTTTACACTTAGTTTCTTTTTTCTTCTTTTCTCCCCTACAAATTCACAGATATCTGTGTAGTTTGGGGTACAGAGATATTTTGCTCTGTTATCAAAGCTCTCCTGCTATGCATCATACAGCTTTGTGGAAAGAAGAAGAAGAATAAGAACTGTAAAATAGCAACCTCAAATTCAGTCTTAAAGGTGTCAGTAATTTTTAATCCTATTTATTGCACAAAAAATTCAACTCAGTAAAATCTTTGTGCTTAAAAAAAGTGTTAAAAATAACAGTATTTATAAGTATAATATATTTACATATATATGTGTGTGCACTTTAATATATGGTTTCGGATATCTCAAGAGGACGTAGAGAAAACAGCGGAAGCTTCTGAAGTTACCTTGAGGATCGTCCATCGGTATGACTCCTGTTCATCAGACTGATGCATAGATTGGATGTTTTGTTCCATGTCGTTTTCCATATCAGAGCTTGACCTTAGCTCCTTGTTACTTTAAGTGTAACAGAATGAAGCTGATATGAACAGAGTACTAGGCTATTTTTCCATTTATTCATTTAACATCCTGGAATCTATCACAAGAACTCTGGGTGCAAGGTGGGGGAATTCACCCTGGGTGGGATGCCCATTCAACGCAGGGTATCATGCACACACACACACACACACTTACCTAAATCCATATTTTTGGTCAGTGTGAGGAAACCTGAGAACCCTGAGGAAACTCACACAGACACGGGGAGAATTGCAAACATCTGCACAGATAGTAAGGATCAAACCAAGGAACCTGGGAGACAGCAGCACCACCCACTTCACCACCCAGGGTAGTACTGACTTCTGAATTACAGCATTCTGTCGAGAGAGAGAGAGAGAAGCATGTCACATATGGTCCCCTCTGAAAGTATTGGAACAGCAAGGCAAATTCTATTGTTTTCATTATACATTGAAGACATCTGAGATCAAAAGATGAATATGAGATGCCAGATCAGAATTTCAGCTTTCATTTCCTTATATTTATACTTAATACATGGCACCTTTTGTTCAAACCCACACATTTTTATCTTCTTCAAGTGATCAAAAAATATTGGAACGTGTTTCTTCCTGCCCGGCTGTACCCTGCTAAATTGATTGTTTAAAGAATTAATAGCTCTGAATGTCTACTATTGGTCTGAGCCCTAGGTTTCACCTGTGAAGACTGCATTTGTTCTTTTAAAAAAGAAAGAAAGCTAAAACAGCATGAAGATCAGAGAGCTGTCTGGCCAAGTCAATCACCAGACCTTAATCCTGTTGAACAGCATTTCACTTCCTGAAGAGGAGACTGAAGGGAGAAACCCTGAAACAAACAACAACTGAAAGAAGCTGTAGTACAAGCCTGGAAAAGCATCACAAAAGAAAAACGCAACAGTTTTTTTTTGTTTTGTTTTGTTTTGTTTTGTTTTGTTTTGTTCCCGGAGAAAACCATTTCAGTCTCACTTGGGAAGACGTCGTTTTCATGATCTGCTTTTTTTCAGTGTTGTGAAACAGCGCCCTCTAACGATGATTATTTATTAACTCTCCACGATATTTCTACTTGATTGAGAAATTCAGCTCGAATCTTCACTTTCACGCAACTTTCCTAAAATCAGCAAATGAATCAATGTTTTTGACAACCTAAAGTTTTATTATTAATTCCTTTAAGTGGAAGATTTAACTGTTATTTCAATAAAACCAGGAAAAGTGCTGTTATTTTGATTTCTTTGAAAATTCACATTTTCCAGTGTCACTGGTGTGGAGTCTGTGTGTGTAAAAAAATCTCAGAACTAAAAGTTCTAATGAGTCCATTATTGAAATTTGCTAATTTTTAAATACTGAATTAAATTAATAAAATCGTTCTGTGCAGTGATTTAAAAAAGGAGGGTCGTGGAAATGGTATCCTCCTTACCTACAGGTAGACAAAGCTACAACGTCACACATTTATTAATTATTGTTAAATAATATTTTAAATGATGTCAAAACGCAAGTATTTTAGGTCATTTTTAAAATCTGGTACATTTTGTTAAGATGTATTGTCTAAAACTACAATCTGCCCTGAATTGTGGAGGGGAAAAACTTGTTTTAATTAAAATACTTATTTCTGGTCATTTTGTTTAAAACTCTTTCAGGACTTCTTTCACTGTCGACTTTTTGTAATAGCTCTTGGATTATTTGGATTGGATTCCGTCTCAAATGTTAAAGTAGAGTTACACTACATGACCGCCAGGTGACAGCAAATCACAACAAATTAAGAACGGCGCTCCAAAGCAAACCTAAACCGTTCAAACGACAGCTTGAAACCAAATAAGGGGCGGGGTAAGCGGCTTAGAAATACAACGAGTTCCTTAGTCAGTACAACTCACCTTCAGCTGCTACACTGGCTTTTAATTTTTTTGTAGTCTGATACCTTGTTGTAAGTAAAACTAAAATGGATAGAATATTGATCTGAGATTATTTGGTCAATTAACATGCGCTTTTCTAGCACCCAGAAGAAGAGAAGAGAAGAAAAGAAAAGAAAAGAAAAAAGAAAAGAAAGGGAAAATCGAGAAGAGAAAAGAAAAGAAGGGGAGAATAGAAGACAAGAGAAGAAGAGAAAAGAACAAAAGAAAAGCATAGCAAAGAAAAATGAGATGAGAATATAAGAGTAGAGAAGAGAAGACAAAAATGAGAAGAGAAAAGAAAAGAAGACAAAAGAAAACCCAGAATATAAAACAAAACGTCTCTTATGAAACACCCTGTTAAAAATAAAAGAGCAAAGCTCTATAGAGCAATGGCATGAAAGAACCATTTTGCGTCACTAAAACATTTTGTTGAAAGCTTATTAATTATTTCTGTGAGTGTCACCATGAACAGTGTTATAACTGTCACCTTTAGAGGACAGTTTACAGGTTAACTCAATTATCTGTTAGTGTCAAGTGAGTTCTCTGGTCCTGGGGTGTGTCCCAAATTTCTAGCAATTTCCTTTTTCAAACACAGTCTCCATGTGTCCCATTTGCATCCCTTCAAAATACTTTTACTAATACTTAGTTTTTAAAATGAAGTGTCAGTGAAGGTTCTTTAAAGCAATGCCATAGAGGAGCAATGTCTGGCTTTGTAAAATAAATAAATAAATACAATAAATAATAATAGAAATGTTGTTTTCCTTAAAGAAACTTCCAGTTCACAATTATTTAACCATTTTTATTGACATTAAATTGATTGATAATCTTTCCAACACAAAGCTCCTTCCACATAATGATAATATTTATTTTCGCTCTCTGTGTCCACAACAGAATGATTAAAGATCTATCAATTAAAAGTTTATTCAGGAAATTGTTCTTCTATGGTATCAGGCTAAATAACCTTTTCAGGTGCTGTTGTTTTTAACAGTCTAGATACAGCAGTGATTTCTATTTCTAGCCTTTTTAGTTACACTTTATGATTAATGAAAGTGCTCAGTTTTTTCCTCACTTCATCATGTGCAACCTTTCTTATAAACATTTACTTCAGATTTATTGTCACATCACAGTTTTCACAGTTTATATGGATAAAACAAAAATATAAAGTATAAAATTCGTAGGTTGTGGTCAAATGAAATGTACTAAATTTTGTTTCTAAGCTTCTGGGATTTCAGAGATGTTCAGTGAAACTAGATCAACACAGATATCCTTTTTACACTTTTGATATTTCCAGTGTTTTGTCATAAATTCATTATTATCAGACTGCATACTGGGACTTTGTGAAATCCTCAAGATAATGAACAGAAAAAAATGAATAGATTTCATACTCACTGACTAAACATTCAGCAATCTTCGATCTATCTCTATAATAATGAGATGATTTGTAATTCGTATTAATCGTGTTAGCACTATTTATGATGCAATTAATCAAATTAGACAAATAATAAATACAAACCACAAAACAGCCACAATGTACTGCACTTTAATGTAATAAAACATAATGTAAAAAAAAAAAAAAATCCTTTACTTTTAACCTTTGGTCCTGTTGTGTCCTGTACAAGTCATAAGAGTTATTTACAATTTAAATTCATTCACAGTTTAATTACATCTCATCTAAACTCTTCATCATGTATCTTCATGGACATGTGTCGAAAAGCTTATTGAACTGTCTCTGAATGCCTGAAACAAGCTATGTAAAATGAAGATGATAATAATAATTATTATATTACAGTTATATCTAATTATAATTATTATAATAGGAAGCAATAGGATTTCGAGCTTTAATACTAAAGCAAGTGAAATGTATTATTTATGTAATCTTTCACATTCTGTTTTACAAGTTGATGTGACTTCTATGAAATCATACGATTTTGGTCAATTGTGGAGAGTAACAAAGTATATGGAACTTCTTACTGCACTTACAACTATTCTGCTTTCACTCCATTACTTACTGCAGTATGTCAACTGTTACTTATTACTCTGAAGTACTAGAAAACTGGTTTGGCTAAAATATCTGAATATGAGACAGTTTCAGAGTGAAGCAGACCAATCACAGTGCAGCGCACCTGTTAATTGGCTGGACTTAAACCTAGCAGTAAGATGTCGTGATACAGTCTGATACTGCATTCGACTTCATTGAGGAGTGGGAAGTCAGATGTCATTTTATACCTCAGTGCATTTGAGTTATGAAGACGGAAAAACACGGACATGGATGCCTCCATGTTCAACTTTTGTTGGCAACAAGCTAGCTACCTGTGAGGAATGATGTGTATCTTCCTCATCAAAACAGCAAACTGTATAGCCAGTGTTGCAGATTTAGATAGATAGATAGATAGAGAGAGAGAGAGAGAGAGAGAGAGAGAGAGAGAGAGAGAGAGAGAGAGAGAGAGAGAGAGTACTTTATTGCTCCCCAAGGGGAAATTTGGTGCCACAACAGCCACAACACAGGAGCAAAAGGGAAGACTAAGACTTAACATAACAGTTCACAATAAACTCACAATACACCACATATTAAAGAGAATAAAAATATACAACCCCAATTCGAAAAAAGTTGGGATACTGTGTAAAATGTAAATAAAAACAGAATGCAATGATCTGCAAATCTAATTAACCAATTATCCTACAGCTGTTTATTTTTAGTAAGACTTACTTCTCCAGCCATTTGTTGCCCCGTCCCAACTTTTTTGAGACGTGTTGCGGCCATCAAATTCTAAAACATATAAAAACATATCAACATTTGATATTTTTTCTGTGTTCTATTGTGAATAACATATGAGTTCATGAGATTTGCAAATCATTGCATTCTGTTTTTATTTACATTTATTTACATTTTACATAGTGTCCCAACGTTTTTGGAACTGGGGTTGTGCATATCAATAGGTCTCCAATATATTTACAGACTAAGATTCCTGTACAGATTAACTGTATGAAATATGTTACAGGTTAGCAGGCTTAAAACTGTACGTTAGACATGTGTGATGAGCCGTAGTGGTAGTGTGTGGACAAAAATGCACATTCTAAAGCAAACATTACATAATATATACAGTATAACTCATTTAAAGGTAAGAGATGCTACTTTGTTTATTGTTGATGCTGTGAGCAGCCATGTTGATTTGAGTTCAGTCACTTGGTGAATTCGGGGTTGAGAAGACCAATCCCAGGTTTTGGAGTTGAAGAGGTGGTTTGTTTGGTTTTTCCTAGTCAGATGCAGGAGCATAACCCGGCCTGGGCATTAGGGGCTTTAGCCCCGAATAATTCTCCACTTGGAGCGGTTTGTCACTACGTAACTGAATGTGAGTAAAAGAAGACAGCAGTGTTGTAATTTTGTATCTACAGTGAATAGACTGTTCTATTTTATCTTCAGTGAACGGACTCAGACAGGAAAATATGTGGAAATATATGCTGAGCAGGAAAAGGTGCATAAAGGTTTATTTGAGTTCCAGGTTACGTGAATATGATATGAGCAGAGCATAAGGACAGATAACGTACTCTGCATGGCTCTGTAGCAGTTAAACCCATAGCTTAGTTGTGCCTCCCCTTGGTTAGCGACACCAAACTAGCCTAGTCTCGTGTTAGATAGCCAAAAGTTTGAGATTTTATTGGTCTGGTAGTCCTACAAACAGTGATAACACCCAAAGCAAGTTTTTTTAATGATAAAATCCAACTTTTTGTCCAATTTTCACATTTTTTAAGCAACTAGCCCTCATGCAAGAAAACACTGCATGGAAACAGTCTATTTAGAAGTATGTTTTTAAAATGTTTTAAAAACATTTTTGTTTGATAGAGAAAAATCTGGACTCAGCCACAGATGATTAACAGTCCAGCTAACACCCCTGGTCAGAAGTTGGAGTTACATGGTCCAAGTTACGTGGTTTAGTGGAAAAGCGAGAGGTTCCGAAGGTGGGAAGATGTCTAGCAGCTCAAACGTTGCCTGGGTAGTGCAACACTCTTGGCTTTGAGATATGTGTTGCTGTGTCTCAAATTTGAGGAAATTAATGCTTCTAAATTCATAAGCTCCTAAAAGGTCCCTAGAAATTTACCATCCAAATTATAAAACTGAAATAATTCAGTATTTTTATTTTTGATGATTAAGTCCAGTTACAGTCATAAAAAATAATGAAAAAATGAAAGAAAAAATGAAAAAATAAGTACAACCCATGGAACTTGTTGGCTTTTTTGATATTTTTGGCAAATTTTTTGATTATCTTTGAAACAGTGCCTATTAATAAAGTTGATATACTTGAACAAAACCACAAGGAAAATTAGCTTTTCAATCATTTATTGAACAGAAATAGCAACAGATGTGATATTCCTCTGTGGAAAAAGTAATTACACCCTTGGCCTCTGAAGTTAGCATTGCCTCCTTAAGCAAAAAAAACTTCTTGTAGGTGTTTTGCGTAATTGTCCACCAGTCTCTGACATCGGCTTGCTGGAATTTCTGACCACTCTTCCACACAGTATTCTTTCAGTTGCAAGATGTTTGAGGGTTTTCTTGCATGTTCTGCCCGTTTCAAATCCCCTCACAACATTTCAATGGGATTCAAATCCGGGCTTTGACTAGGCCATTCCATAACCCTCCAGATAATTATCCTGTTGAAAGGTCCACTTTTGGTTCAATTTCAACTTTCGAACAGATGGCCTCTCATTATTTTCAGGCACTCTTTGATATGATGCAGAATTCATAGTTGAATCAATGAATGCAAGCTGTCCAGTCCCTGAGGCAGTGAAGCAACTCCAAACCATAACATTTCCACCACAGTTGGTATGAGGTGCTTCTCCCGAAAAGCTGTCTTTAGTCTGCACCAAACATGTCTGCTGTTACTGTGGGCAAACAACTCTATCTCTGATTCATCTGTCCAGAGCACATTATTCCAAAAATCATAGTCTTTGCCTATATGCTCATTGGCAAACTGTGGTCTTGCAAAGGCTTTTTCCTGGCACGCCTCCCATGCAGGTCAAATTTGTCTAATGCAGGTCAAATCTCCCATGCAGGTCAAATCTCTTTCTGATTGTAGAAACATGTACTTTGACACCAACAGATGCAAGACTTACTAGCAGTTCCTGTGATGAACCTTTGTGGTTCTTAAATACTTCATTTTGCATCAGACGGTCTGCTCTTGGGCTGAATTTGCTTGGACGTTCAGTCCTGTACAAATTGACAGTCCTTTGAAATTTGAAATTTGTAGATTATTTTCCTTATAGTGGAATGATGTATTTCAAATAACTTAGAGATCTTTTTAAATCTCTTGCCAGACTCATAGGCATCTACAATGTTTTTTCTGAAGGCCTTACAGAACTCTTTAGATCTTGGCATGATGACACCACACACTTCTATAGCAAAGGGAACACCAGACACTAGATAGGGAGGGGTGTAAATAAGACAGGTTCCACCTGCACTCCCTAATCACCGACATCCAATTTTGAACACCTGGGGGTGTATTACAGAAAGATCCTAACTTTAGAATCCTATCTTATCTGTTTGGTAACCATGGCATTTTCAGTTAAGACCTCATTTAGGACAAAAGATATTACAGAATAACATTTCCTAAGTGCATTATCTTATCTTAACTACAGATAGGATACAGATAGGGTATTACAGAAGCATCGTAACGTGACAAAAAAAAAATCTAAAAAGTGTCTTATCTTTAGGACAATCCCACTGATGTCAGAAGCCAGCGATAACAATCACATTACTATAGCCATGTCCGAGAATGGCGTTACGTTTATTAATGATATAAGATGAAGAACTGTGATGTTTGATTGTGGGAAGACTTTTGGAGTACCCAAATGATGGTCTGTGCTTTGACAAAAAAACACTGTTAATAATGAAAGACTTCCTTGAAATATGATAATGCACTTAGCACAAGAATTGCGACCAACATTACAGAAGCCAAGGAACCATCACAGATTTTACTATTCAAGATACTCCATTTAAATCGAAAGTTTACTTCGCAGTTGTTGGTTGTAGTTGGTTGCTTAGTAACAGACCTGAGAGTTGATTATCAAACTTGATGTAGCAGTTTAAGATTTCTTAACTAGAGATAAGCTAAGATTTTGTAAGACAAGATAAGAATCCTAAATCAAGCTAAGATTTGCTTCTGTAATACAAATTTGTGAAAACAATTTTTTTTTTTTAAATATAAGACTAAAGGACTAAAAAACGGGAAGTTTAATTTAATTAAGTTAAAATTATTATTCAGTTAAAATAAAAAGTGAAAAAAAGATTGAAAGATTTTGTTGTGCTTTCAAAACAATGATGTATAAGAAAATGGATAAGATGTGAGTGTATATGTAAATACACAGGAAAATTCTGGCATGCTATTTTTTGGAAACATTTATCAGATTATCGAATAAGTTAACATAAGAATGGTCAATTAAATGATCAATTAAATGGCCATTGCTGCATCTGTATTGATGTGTGTGTGTGTGTGTGTGTGTGTGTGGTGGTTGTAGGGTAATGTGATGAGTCATGGTTGGTGTAACTGGCTGATCTATAGCCTACAGTTCATCAGTATTCCACGCTGATCCACGCCACATCACACAGCACAGCACGAGAGAAGCGTAATCACAGAGCAGCTCTGCTCCTCACAAAACCACAGATGGAGAGGAAAAGCAGGAGAGATGTGCAGGAACACATACTGTATACATTTCTGCCTTTCTGTATTGAGGTGATGTTAAAGCAGAGTGAGGGATTGTGTGTGGAACAATATCTTTGTTTAAAAAAAAGAGAAGAGATAAGAAAGAACAACAAATGAGGGGAACAAATTCTCTCTCACTCTCTCTCTCGCTCTTTCTCGCTCTCTCTCAAACACACCCACCCATGCCTTGATTCTCTTCACCGCTCCTCTCCTCTTCTCTTCTCTTCTATTCTCATTTAGTCTCTTCTCTTTTCTTCCTCTTAATTTCTTCTCTTCTCTTTTTATTTTTGTCTTCTTTTCTTCTCTCCTCTAATGTTTTCTTCTCTTGTCTTGTATTCTCTTCTCTTCCCATCTCATTTTTTCTTTTCTTCTCTTCTCTTCTCCCCTTTTCTCCGCTTTCTCTTCTCTTCTCTTCTCTTCTTTTCTCCCTTTTCTCCCTTTTCTCCCTTTCTCTTCTTATTTTGGCTTCTCATATCTTGCCTTGTCTTGTCTTCTCTTCTCTCCTTGTCTTCTCTTCTCATTTTTTATTCTTCTCTTCTCTCCTCATTTTTTTTCTCTCCTCATTTTTTCTTTTCTTCTCTTCTCTTCACTTGAAAGTGTGCATGACACAGATGAAGGATAAGTTTGTGGTTAAAGGTAGTGATAGTGTTTGCACTTCAACTATTCTATTCTCCTTTCTTTTCTTCTCCCCTTCTCCTCTCCTCTTCTCTTCTCTTCTCATTTTTCTCTTCTCTTCTTTTCTCTTCTCTTCTCTTAAAAATGTGCATGTCTCAGAGGAAGGATACGGTTGGGGTTAAAGGTAGTGATAGTGTTTGCACTTACAGCTTCATCTGTATGAATCTGACCATTTTTCTTTCATTTGTTATTCATGCACATTCTTTTTAGACGTTTAGGTTAATTCTCTCATTTGTTCTTAGTTTCTTTATCTCTTCTGTCTATTTTCACTCTCTCCCCTCTTTTTCTCCTCCTTTCCTGATTGTTTGATTTACAAGAAAACTAATAAACTACTAAGCTAAAAAAAAAAAAGTAAGAAATCACCTTTTTAAATGATATCTTTCAGAACAATCACACATTTTTCGCATGCGATTATTTAATTGATCATGTGAAAAAGATTTATGCTCTGAAACTGCACATGTGGAACATGATTGTTAACATGTGAAGCTTATGTGACTTTTCTACAAGGCTACATTGTACAATACAAATGTCAATACAGAGGCTAAATATGCCTTTTTTTGTGTTTTCAGGTTAGATCAGAAATGTATGTAGAAAGCATGAGAGGAAAAAAAGTGACCAAAGACATAAATGAGAACAGACAGAAGACATGGTACAGAGAGAGAGATAAGATGTTCTGGTACACTGAGGTAATGGAACGACAACCATATTGACACAGAGGAACTAGATGGACTAGTTTTAGACTTCCATCCTCTCTTCCCCCACCTCTCTCTCTTTCTCTCTCTCTCACTGGGTGGCTGTTTTTTCTGATCTTTCTCTTTTTTTCTCTTTAGTGACATCCTGCACTCCGTTTGACCCTGCATCTCACAGAAGAGTGGAAGAATGTGAAGGAGCCTCTGTCTCTGCCTGAAGGCCACAGCACCTTACAGCTCCATGTGAAGAGACTTGAGCGCACACACACACACACACACACACACACACACACACACACACACACACACACACACACTCACAAACACACACAAATATATGCAAATGTCAGCACATGTGTACCTGCAGACCTATGAACAAACGTGCACATGTTTTCAACTTATGATGACATTCTAGTAAGACAGTATGACAAATAAAAGTATGAAATATTTAGTGCATTAAATTTTCTTATGTTCTTAGGTTATACACTTTATGTACTTTTCAAAGATACACAGAATAAAAACCTTTTTCAATAATTAACCATCATATATATATTATACTCTAAGATTACAACTTTTTTGCGATGCTTTTGGGAAACTCATTCATACATACATGTATATACACTACCAGTCAAAAGTTTAGACACACTCATTCTTTATTTACTTATTTTCCCCTCCCCACATTTTAGAATAATAATAAAGTCATCAAAACTCTGGAGTAGCACAAATGGAACTATGGGAATTATTTTGTGATTTAAAAAATCAAAAATAAATCAAAATAATTTGATATTTTTCTCACCCGTCGTTTCCTCACCCGATTTCTTGAGGAATTTCCCTGAGATGCTCTTTAAACAGTATTACAGGAGTTCCCACCTACATTGGAGTCTTATTGGCTGCTTTTCTGAATATTTCTTTGAATATAGAGTCATCTGTTTAAAAAAATTTTTTGTAAATAATAAAAACCAATAATTAGATTTTTTTGTTTTCTAATGAAAGAAACATATACGTCGGCACGATTACATTTTTGTCTACAACACTGATTTCAAACATTTAATCATACACCATCAGATCAAAAGCTTTTTAAGATCATGAGAAACATTTCAGTCGAGTGTCCACAAACTTTTGACTGGTGTGTGTGTGTGTGTGTGTGTGTGTGTGTGTGTATATATATATATATATATATATATATATATATATATATATATATATATATATATATATATATAAATAAATTCCACTCTAGTGTTCTTACACATACACTACGGATGTGTGTTGTCGATAGAAATTAGGTGAAAAAAGGCAGGATATTGCTTTGAGTGAATAATATTCGAGAATAGGAATTTAGTGGAAATTATAGAAAAGGAATAGGACACTTGGATATAACTGCCTCTGAATCTTTTATTATACAACAGTGATTTCCAATTTGTTTGCACTTTAAAAGGAAAGACGAAATCAATGGATGAACAGCAGGAGTACGTTTTGTCTCTTTTTCTCTAACCAAAGCTGTACTCAAAAGATGAACAAAATGAATGAAATTAAAAATTCTCTACATGAAACAAATCTGATATGAAGAGTATGATATAATTTTGCCTTTAGAAATGTATCAGTAATCTCACGTAGGCCTACATTTTGTGTAGTTTTATAAGGAAACTGAGAACCTGCTACAGTTCTTCTGGAGATTTTGACTGTCACACTTGCATCTGTTTCTGGATGTAATCCCTGACAAACTGATGTTTTTTGTTTTTAGTCTCTTAATTAATATGTTACTTTCTAAATGCTATGAATCCAATAATGTAGCAGGCATCAAATAAACACCTAAGACAAAATGAGTATTAAAAAAACCATTAGGGTGCCTAAAACATTTGCACAGTAATGTGTGTGTATATTATTTTAACATTTGAAAACATATACAAGTGAAATACAGAGTATGACTATAATTCTCATTCAACCTGAAACCCTTTTTCATAAAGTTCTACACAGAATCTTTAAGGGTTCATAAAGAGACAATGTTTCTGAATTCTAGGTTACACCTTTTTGTTTAAATTTTCATGTGCATGACTTACATTTGTACTTCTTCATCTCTGCTATGCATGCTTTTAGAGAAAGGGTTGCAGATATTTCTGATAAAGGAATCTTTATTATTTCATTCTCTCCCCCTCATGCTTACATCTTCATCATCTCAGCAGCAAAAGAGTCAAAGAACAAGTCTAAAATACTAGCAGTCTAAGAATTTTAATTTTATTCTAAAGTGTAAAGATACTTTGAGAACACACTGATATTTCGCTTAGCAGATTATCTCTACTTCCTGGTGCTTTCCTTTGATTTGCAATGATACATTAAGGGACCACCTCTCTCTCTCTTTCTCTCTCTCTCTTTCTCTCTCTCCAAGTTTCTCTCTGTTTATTTCTCCTTTTTTTTGACAGAATTGATGATGTGCTCCGTCTTCCTGAGATGTTTTTTTTAATTGGAAACAAAAAAATCCATCCTCCATCTCCAACCCTCTCACCTCACCAGACACACCTCTCCTCTCACTGCCTCTCCTCTTTATCCTTTTCCTCCTCTCCATCTTTTTGACCTGGGAACCTGGAATTTCAGGGTTATTTGAACAGTCCTCTTGTCATGGGTGTTCCTTTTGCTTGAGGCTATTGGCCTTTGACCTTTGATGCATGAGGTATGTACACTGAGACCTCAAAGGCCTGGAATTCGTCTGAAGTCTAACCTGGGGATTAACACACACACACACACACACACACACACACACACACACACACACATTCACACACACACACACACACACACACACACACATTCACACACACACACACTAGAGGGGCAAGTATAAAAACACATGAGTGGTGGTTGGGAAAACAACACACTCATGGCAAAGGAACATCTTTCATGTGCTTGGCACTTCGAAATACTCCCTGTCAAATTACCCAAATGTGGCAAATATAAGCTAAAGAATATTTAGCTCACCTAGTCCAACCTGCTCAATCACAACATCCACACGCCACACACAGAGCACACAGCTCCCCCCTCCCCCAGTGAAACCCAATCAATCACACCATGATCAATAGGAGAAGTAATCAATCACTTAGGACTCTGCCATCATTTCTTTCATTTTGCTGTCAGAGAGGCTCTTCATCATCCTCATCCTCGCTGCCTGAAGGAGCTAATGTTTGAAGACTACAGAAGAAACCATTCAAATCCATATACTACAGATTACCACACTTGGGCATGATGTAATAACTTTAACACCAGTAAACTTTAAAACCAGTAAACTATTAGGTCTTAAACCTGACACATTTAAAAAAACAAACAAACAAACAAACAAACAAACAAAAAAAAACAACAACAAAAAACGAGTTTTCATGAAGGACAGAAAAAAATGAGAACTATTCTTTAGTCATGAATAAGGTGTTTCCAGATGTCCTGAAGGTGTTGTGTTTTCTCAAATTCCAGGGATGCTGATGTTACATAGTTTGACAGAACACTGTCATTTTAGTGATTTTTTAAAATTAAATATTCTACCTAGTGTGAAGTGATATGTAATTAAATGTTTTAAGTCGTTGAAAAGGGGCATAAAGGCAATGAAACATAAACTCCGCAATCATTTGTAAAACATGAGATTTTAGTGCAATTCTCTGTATACATTATAACTTTTCTTTTCTTTTCTATTTTAGAAAATTTGGTGCCAAATATTATAAACAACAAAAAAAGTACTGTCCACACTCTAAAACTGAATTTTCAATAACATTTCCAAGTTCTCAGTTTAACCACTTTGCAGGACAACAATCAACAATCAATCATTTTCTTATTATTTGCTGTATTTAGTTGTCTGAAAAACAACAAACAGCTGACTGTAAATAAAAATGCCAAGCTGCTTGTGCATTAAATTAGTCAATTATTTCAACAATTTCAGACACAATTTCTCATTCCAAGTATATTAAAACAATTTTGTAAATATTTTAGAAATATTTATGAAACACAAACTTTCTGCTTTCCTCCTCATATGCTTGGTTTTATTAGTCTGCAATAAATGTGCCTTTTCATTTGGACTTACAAGCAATAATTCGTTAAAACCGATCATGCCCTACACATTAAACATTATTATCCGTTTTATGTCGGTGTAATTACTAAATTAATGTGCAATTAATTAGTCTTGGTAAATAAATGGATACACATACAGCCCAAAGCGTTTGTACAGGATTGTAACTCGACATATATCTAACCCTGGTTTCATCCAAATGAGGTAGCCTAAATATCCTGGCAGGAATTATGGATTGGGTTCACTTGGATGAACTCACATGAGAAATATTCCTACCGCTCAATTCCTTCCCGTCAGGAATTTTATTTATTTATTTATTACATTTAGAAAGCAACTTCTCGCTTAAAATAAGTACAGAAAACAAGAAAATATCTCCGACAAACGAAATATTAAATGACAACGCGGTGTAGCGTGAAATAATGAGATAAAATGCAGAATAAACACTCTTGGATAGTATGTGAGTGTGTATGTGTGTGTGTGTGTGTGGTGGGATTTTTTTTCCCTCTCAGAGGCAGGAAGTCTGACGCCGAGCGCGGCCACGCCCACTTTGGAATGCTGCTCGCGCACCAACTGTGGCGTTCTACTTGTGAAACTAAAAACGTTTACTTTAATTAAAAACAGCACAAATGTTATTTTAATTAGCGTGTGGGTCATTTCGTGAAAAAGAAGCAAGATCCGAGTGGTTCAAAAGGAACTAGAAAGCAAATAAATAAATAAATAAATAAATAAATAAATAAATAAACAACAACAAAAAAAACAACAACAATCTGCAGCATTAACAATGAATCAGTTGCATTTACTTTTAATTGCTTAAAAAATGTGTGGGTATGGAAACGAATTCTGAAGTTCCCAAACAATTAGCTTTGAAAAATTAAACTCGACAACACGTTTTAATTTTAACAAACAAAACATCAGACTGTGTGTCTTGTGCATACCTTGTTTATGAAGATATTTTCAGCTTCACTGGCAGTGGAAAGGCGTTTTCAGACGTGATTAGGGCTCTGTGTGTGTGTGTGTGTGTGTGTGTGTGTGTGTGTGTGAGACTGGGGGGCCTGTGTGGTGTGATGTAGTGTGGTGTGCTTGGTTGGTGGTTGGGGGTGATATGCATGATGCTGACTGGTGGGTGGGGGAGGCTAATTTTAATCAAAAGAGCGTTGGATGCTTAGTTGCTCTGTCACTACAAAGTGCTTCTATATTACAAGATATGTATGTATGTGTGTGTGTGTATATATATATATATATATATATATATATATATATATATATATATATATATATATATATATATATATATATATATATGATTATTCTGTTATATGTGCTAATTAAATAAATTAAATAAAACATTCATTTGTTCTTACTAGCCTAATTTTGTTTCTGGGACAACATATTTGCTCTTAGGAAAAATTCACACCACATGTGATTATATGATTAATATGTGATCACATGTGGAAAATAAACATGTAAAGGTTTCAGTATTTCGGCACGTTGCCCTCTGAAATTGCACATGAACTCACGTGAAACAGAAAAAAAAATCACGTGAGAAAATCACATCTGTCACTACATATGAAACAATTTAATCATGTGGAAAACAAACGAATCACGTGACTGTAAAATAAACACAAAAGAAAATGTGTGAGACAAAACGTGAATTGGGTGTAGATTGCACGTCATTATTTCACGTGTGTAGCTAATCGTGTGATTATTCACGTGCGATGTTCATGCAGGGTTTTTACACTTTGCATAGGTTCTGTAAATTGGAGATTCAGAGCTTGTCAGACACCTAAATAATGGCACGAACACACTATCTGACGTGAAAATTTCCAGAGAATGATTACCCAAACACTTTTTTTTTACAAGACACTGGTGCAAAACTGATTCACCACTTCTATTGTGGTGACATGACTAAACAGCAAGTATCAGATTTTCCACTTCCGGTCGCGTGTTTGTTTTGAAATAAAGGTAACTTGTATGCTACTTGTCTTTGCTGTTAGGGTGATACAGTCAAATGAGCATGCTACCTGGAAACATTTACAAATAATTTAAGGTTAATAATAAAGACCTTAAGGACTACTATTTTCGTTAAAAGCTAATTAAAGGTAGAAATCAGTATAGGTGAAAGGTGTATAATAAAGGTACAGAAGAGGTAAAGCAGGCTAAGGACAAGTAGGCCTAGCCTACAGTTTGCTACCTTTGTTTATGAAAGGCTAATTGAAATCGTCTTCATCTTGTCCTTATGTCTTTATGTTTTCTGTGAATATTCAAAGTTTTTGAGGTGGGATTTCAAATGTCTAAACCCATACAGGTGATTTCCAAGTGAATACATGGGTGACTAAAATGGCGAGCTTTTGAGCGTAATGGCAGCTCAGGGACTGGAGTGATAGTGACAGGAGACTGAGAGGTCTGGATACGGAGTGGGTGGCAGGTAGGGGCCAAGCTTAGTGTGTGTGTGTGTGTGTGTGTGTGTGTGTGTGTGTGTGTGTGTGTGTGTGGTGTAGAAGCGTCCTGGCGCCACACAGCCCCGCACGTAACGTGAGCCTCTGAACGGCTTCTCTGAACTCTGACATCTGGGAATTCTGTGGATGCTGACCTCACCGGGTCAGAGGTCAGCAGGAGGTCCCGTAGTTTCCTCTTTCGAGGGGGGGCGGGGGGATAGGGGAGAGAGAACCATAATGAGAAAGAAAAAAAAAAAACGTCGATGACATCCCAACCCACATCTGGCAACGATGGCGAATTTCTATTATTTACATTTCCATTCATGGAAGCATTTCCTGTGCCGAGGTTAAAAGAGATTCAAGGTATGCCCGGTGTGTGTGTGTGTGTGTGTGTGTGTGTGTGAGGCAGAGAGGGAGAAAGAGAGAGAGAAAGGGAGTGAAAATCAAAGCGGTTGGTAGGGGGAGGTAGGAGAAGGAAAGGCCCCTATGGAAATGTTTATGTGCTATACTCATTATGAATAGGCTAGCTTAAAGTCCCATGCTAATCTCAGCTATGCGAGGCTCTG
>NC_030437.2:16053796-16171296 GCF_001660625.3 Ictalurus punctatus | reverse complement strand
TAAATTATTCTTCAAATCTTATTCTTCATATCAGTTGTGATATGGAAGATGGTGTAGCGAAATGATTTCAAAATAATTTTATCCAAATGTGTTTTGACACAAATCGCGTAAACCACACAGTTTGAGTGCCAGAGAAAATTCTGATCCTTGTATGTGAGCGGTGGAAAACATGTCCAGCTGGAGTCGTGTGAATGAAAAAGAGCTGCACAAGTTTTTCGTGCTGGGACACGAGTTGTGCTACCAGCTGAGGGCGTGGCTAGAAGCAGCGCTCGGGTCACGTGCGTGGAAAGGGGCGGGGACTGAGAGGAGAACATAAGTGCGGATTCTCTTCCTCTTCTGTGTCGTGGTTGGAGGTCGATGAATGATTGAATGTATGGGCCAAGGTAGACTCAATGTACAATGTACACACAATGTGTGTGTGCCTATAAGTAATAATATATTGGCATCACGTACCACATTTTGTAATTTTCAACATATTAAAAACACAATTGTTCAACATTTGCTGTTTAAAGGATATACATTTGTTGGAACTTGTAAATCCAACGATTGATTAAAGGACGATTTTGGGGTAATCAGTAGATAATATGCCTGAAATATGTGTAAGATAATAAATACCTCTCTACACCATCAGGAAAAATGGTACTAAACTAAATTGCCTGAAGCTGAGGTGGTGCACTTAATAGGTGGTGACCTATTGCACGTTTAATATAGGCTATATATTGGTGCACCTTTAACGTTTTGCTCTACAATTATGTACAATAAACTTTTTTTGGTTTAATCTTGATGATTACGGCTTACAGATCATGGAAATCAAAAATCCAGTATCTCAAAATATTAGAATAAATAATTTATAATATAGAAATGTCGACCTTCTGAAAAGTATGTTAATTTATGCAATCAATTCTTGGTTAGGGCTTTAATCCTTTTGCACGAATTACTGCATTAATGCGGCGTGGCATAGAGGCAATCCGCCTTTGGAACTGCTGAGGTGTTATGGAAGCCCAGGTTGCTTTGATAGTGGCCTTCAGCTTGTCTGTATTACTGGGTCTGGTGTCTCTCATTTTCCTCTTGACAATCATGTCAATGCAACAGTCAGGCAAGTTGGCTGTAGTAATACCATGGTCAGCAAACCAGTTACTAGTAGCTTTGGCACTGTGTGCAGGTGCCAAGTCCTGCTGGAAAAGGAAATTAGCATCTCCATAAAGCTTGTCAACAGATGGAAGCATGAAGTGCTTAAAATCTCCTGGTAGACGCTGCATCGATTCTGGACATGAGAAAACACAGTGTACCAACACCAGCAGATGACATGGCGCCTCAAATCATCACTGACTGTGGAAACTTCACACTGGATGTCAAGCAGCTTGGATTCTGTTCCTCTTCACTCTTCCTCCAGACTCTGGGACCTTGATTTCCAAATCAAATGCAACATTTACACAATCGTCCCCATGATTGTGGTTGTGTGTACTGAACCAGACTGAGAGATTAAAGGCTCACAAAACCTTTGCAGGTGTTTTGAGTTAATTAGCTGATTAGAGCTCTTCTCAGGTTGACATTTCTGTATTATAAATTCTTTATTTTAATATTTTGAGATACTGGATTTTTGATTTCCATGAGCTGTAAGCCGTAATCATCAAGATTAAAGCAAAAAAAAAAAAAAAAAGAAAAAGAAAAAAAAAGGTTTGAAATATTTCACGTTATGTGTAATGAATCTAGGATATATGAAAGTTCCACTTTTTGAATTAAATTACGGAAAAAAAAAACTTTTCCATGATATTCTATTTAAAAAAAAAAAAATGCTCCTGTATTTACATATTAAACATACACCCCTATTGACATGGAAAGGTCCAGTTAAATACCCTTTATAACGGTGTACTTTGTGTATAAATGAATACGTCAAGACAAGTGACAAATTAAAAACCAAGGTAGTTGGTGTTGGGTCAGGAAGAGTCGTCAGAAAAGCTGTAATTGGATTTGTTCTAATAACTTTGTACTGACTTGCTGTGACACTTCAGTGTAAAGGGACCAATCCAGCAAAATGCCTAACAGCATAAACAGAGCCTCCGCTTTGCCACACGTGTGCATACGGTACACATAGGGCCTATTTAGTATAAAATGTAAGCCTGCAGCTTGATTCACTCGTGTCACGCGTGCATGCAAACGACAACACGTGAATTTCCAAAGCATGAGCTACATGTTGCACAATAACTTAAATATTAACTCATGCGCCAAACACCAGAGGTTACAGTCTTGTTGCGTGTCGAGTTGAAGTACGAAATGTTTGACTTTACTGAACGTAGTATGTTCAATGTGTAAAAAATAAATAAATAAATAAAATAAAGCAACCTTTTTAAGTGGAGTCGTTAATGTAAAATATTTATATGGCTGTTTTTTTCATACATACTTACATACATACCTCTGCTGGTGATTTACACTCTGCAGCCCCTCCCTCCCACACACACACACACACACATTCTTCACATATTCTGCAGTAAACTGAGAGGATATCAATAGCTATTTGTTGGGCAAAAAATGTGCGTGTGTGTGTGTGTGTGTGTGTGCGCGCGCGCGCGGACACGCTCTTTGGAAAGACAGAGGACAGAATGAGAGTGTGCATGAGAGAGAGAATGAGAGCATTTCGGATTGAGAGTTGTCCCCTCTCCATGTGTCCGCAGCACTTACTGAATTCATGCTCTGCTTTAGATCAAACGCTCAGTACCGATTAGGCCGCAGTAAACGGGGGAGAGCGAGGCGGCGAGAGGCGGGCCCTTTTCCGCCGGACAATGCCATTATTTCGGCTCCATTGGTCAGGAATGCCGGATTTTACAGGCCGCTGCCCTCCTCCAGGCGTCAACCAAAGAGCCTCCGGACCCCCCTGCTTCCCTCCTTTCCTCAAACCATGCAGCATATCTATCCCAGCCACCAAGACTGACAAGTTTGCCAGATTGGCCAGTTTCCTGTCGTGTCTATTTTTAATCACCGAGCTGAGAAAATGGCGTTGTGCTGGTAGTACTTAAAGTTGTCCTGGATCTACAGCGATCAGGTTTTAAACTATGACTAAGAGGTGGAAACCCAATCTGCATATATTCAGTCTGGCAAGCTTGCTTTCCACCATTTCACCATCTCCTGGATCATTTGAAAGGATCTACAAACTCACTTGGTTTCAATATGTCGTCCGAGACTAGTCTTTACTCTCATAGTGCCACGAGGCAAAGTACTGACAGCAACTGTAGCCAACACCCTTAAAAAAAAGAAGGTCAAACCAAGAACCTTAACGGTCCTTATTAGAAATGTCCAAATTAGGATCTCTTTAAGAAGACAATAACCCCAGAACCCAATGAAGAATCCCTTTTCTAAAAGTATAGCCTATGTGAGTTAGAAGTGTTTTTGTTGTTGTTGTTGTTGTTGTTGTTGCAATTTTTTCAATAGCAGGATATTTTTATAAATTTTTTTATTGAGAATGACTTGATAGCTTGTAAAAGGCTAGGTCTATATTTTACATAGTCCTACTGTTAAATGCCGGTTTATTGTTTCACTTCAATTCAGTTTTAAACTGTTGTTTTCTTTAAACATTAAACATAATTTATGAATCGGGTTTATTTACGTGTATTTATTTACAGCTACTTGCATGACTATCATAAAATTAAATCACCAAATTCTCATGTTGCGCGCTAGATATAATGAGAAATTTGTGAATGGAGAATGGAATGTGAGCGTTCATTGTTAAACTAAAACTATATGATGACGTTTCGCTGGAAGCGACCAATCACGACAGTGATGGGACAGTTAAATGCCTCAGAATTCGACCAATGGCTCATCGAGCGGCAAAGACTAGCGCAGAAACGGGCCAATCGGAAACGCGCATGCAAATTAAGGAATTCGCTTCAGCAAGAGCTGAATGTCAACTAGTCAAAGATGGAGTCTTGGAGCTGAGAGGCCGACAGGCTGGCCACGGATAAATTACAATTTACATTACCAAGACAATGCGAAGAACGAATGCGCAAGGATGACAAGATGGCGTTGGTTAAACTGGATCAATGCGAAGGAGCTGGTTGGAGATTATTGATGCCCCCTATATTTTTCTGCCTTGCAATCATTTGGTCCAACTTTTCTCTCTCTTTTTTTGTCGTTTCCTCTTCTGCTTTCAAGGATTGTCCCACCTTTTGGCCAGGTACCATTCATGAAATTCGGGAGGGGGGTCCCTGTTTCTGTTTGTGAGTAGCATCATCCGGGTGATTTCTCGGAAATGGCGGGAGCTGAAGGCAAAATCGACAATATCGTGTCGCTTTGGGTGGGTGAAACTGCAAACAGCGGTGGCTGGTCTAGTCTAGTCTAGTTTGAAGCCCCTAAACATGGCTGTAGTTGGAGATGTTGAAGATCACACTAGTTGTAGACCGCATGGAGGGCATTGCGTTGCCTTACACTGGATTTGCTGGTTTCGGCTTGGTTTAGTTCTTACAATAAGATTTTTTATTTTTTAAATTTTTTTTAATCTACCATGGGGTCAAGCTTTCATCACTTGGATCACCGTGGACAGATTAGAAATTAGACTTCTGGAGCTACCTGAAATGTTGGTCCAATTCGTCCAGTGTAAACTATTAAACTAGGCCATGGGTTAACCTGCAATCAGCATGCCGATATTAATACATAATTCTTTTTTAAATGACTTATTATTTCTAAAAACATTTAATTGACTTAACGGTTTTTTTCGGGCCCTATTTGAGGCCTGTTGAAGTTTAGATTTACACCAGACGGTGGTTGTATTTTAGAAGAAACTGTTATGTTTCTTTTAACGTGGCTTCACACTGAAGTCCCACATGATTACATCTGATTTATTTGAATATTATAATTGTAAAATTAAATTCCGTTCATCGTTAATTTGTCTAAGAGAATGAAGTTTTTTCCCCCGAGTTAATTTATTTATTTATTTTTTATTTCTAAATACAGTAGCAATTATTGAGCAAATTATTGTACAGACTGCTGGGGGAAAAACAATATAATAACAATCATAAATATCATGTTTTTAAATGTATAATACTACTACTATTATTATTATTGTTATTATTATTATTATTACTATTACGTATGTGTGTGTGTGTGTGTGTGTGTGTGTGTGTGTGTGTGTGTGTTTCATAAACATTAGCCTATGCAATTTTCAGTAGATGCATTAATCTTAATACGAAATTAATTTCATTAAATTAAAAAGCAGGCAGACTAACAGGCTTGGGACATATTAATGTCATTTGGCTTTGCATGTGGTCAGAATCTCACAGTAGTGGAGAGTGAAAATGCCAGGCTCGGTTCAGCAGCTCCCGCCCCCTCACTTCACCCCCCGTACAGGAGGAGAGGAGTGGAGGACAGGAGGGGGGTTTCAAATTGCCACTTTGGCAAAAGGGATAAGAATAGTACATATTAAATGAAGGATTCAGGTATTGTATCGCGGAATGTGCTCTTTGCCCCATTTCCCCCCTCTTCCTTCGTTTCCTATTCGAAGGCATCGAATTAATGTTTTTTTTTCTCTCTCTCTCTTTCCAATCGCTGTGCTGGTGTAATGTTTATTTTCACACTCATTTCACAAAAGATATTGATCATGTCCCCCCCCCCCTTTTTTTCTTATGGGAAGCAGTGTTATTTGTGTGGCAAAGTGAGTTCAATACTTCATAAAGTTAATTTGCTATTTTTTATGACTTCTTGTAGGAATTCTTATAAGCTATTTTGGAGATTAAAATATTTCAGCCAGTCTTACTTTTTATTTCTTGATAGATTATTATTTTTTTTATGGATCATTAGAGAAATTCGAAATTATCCTACACTATGATTTAAAGTCTGCGATCGAACTCTTCTTGGTGGTTTATTTAGCCTACATATTTGAAATAGTCTCTTATACTACTAGTTGTTGTTGTTGTTCTTTTCCCCCTACGATGAAATCCTAATTTCGCCTTCTCTATTTAATGTAAAGCAAAGCCGATATATGGACGATTACATAGTAATTAACAGCAGTAAGCTGAGCCTGTCAGTTTCTACTTTGCTCCTCGCATATTGTTAACCAGGGCCCTTTTTCTGTTGTACTACTGTGAATCAGATAAGCAGTGCAATATTAAAAGGGCATTGGATGACAAGAAACACTGCAACCTTACCATTCCAGTTAAACGTGTCCAAACCTCTTCTTAGAGATCAATCTCATTCTCAGAAGTAGATTTGGTTACACAGTCTCATTATTGGTTTTCTGTAGATTGTTTTCTTTATTAGAATAAAAAAAATAAAGTAGGCTTTATTTTTAACATTTACTCGCTTATTTAAAATCTGTTTTTATCATAATCCTCATTGTTTTATAGGTGCATTATATAATAGTTTACACACAATATTTGTGTTATGCTAGCAGCAATTATTTAATTTTAGTAGGCCTACACGTTATTACATACGCATTAATGTATATAAAATGCAGTTATGAACTAAGTGTAAATCACGTGTATTACTATGATCACATGCATTAAGTCATAGCCTAGAAGTTAGGTTTATTTTGATCATGAGTTTTCACTTTATAGTCTGAAAATTTTACAATAAGCTATTTTTGGGCGGAAATAACGTAAAGGTCCTGGAGCACTCTGTCTGTAGTCTGAACTAGTCACTAGAAAGTGCTAAAGTCTTTTGCTTTGACGATGTTGCACTACTGAACCATCTAATCAAGCAGTGCAATAGTATTGTCATTGCATTCGGCTTTCGCCAACTCGTATGGCGTTATATACGGACATAAGAACTTGCTTTAGCACCAAGGCAGCAGTAGGCCATGTGCTGTTTAATATGGACACGCTCAGTCAGACCCTTAAGGGGATTTTTTTTTTTGTAACACGAGAGGGCCATAACAGTAGTCTTTACACTGACTCCAGACCTTCATAGTATAACTCTAGTGTAATAAATATGACCCAGACCGTGCTAAGTGTACTACAGATACACAGTGGCTGACTGGAGCCAATGTAAAGTCCATCTGTATTTCTATAAAGGTAAACGTATACTGCGGGTCTGGAGTACGTGAAAAGTCTATTCACGTGTCCCTCACACTAGTGGTGGGCGACTTCATTACCACGATAAATTAGCCCACGTCACGATACGATTTTCTGATCATTACCACCATCAGTTAGCCTGCATCACTATACACTTTACTGATAACTGGCACGATAAAGTAGCCTACGTCACAATACATTTCTCTGATAATTGCCTAGCTAAATTGGCTTATGTCACGATATGATTTTCTGATCATTACCACAATAAATTAGCCTTATATCACAATACATTTCTCTGATCATTTCCTATGTCACGATAGGATTTTCTGATAATTGGCACGATAAATTAGCCTACATCACAATACATTTCTGTGATAAACTGCTAGCTAAATTAGCCTACGTCACAGTATAATTTTTTGATCACAGTATATTAGCCTGTATCATGACACACCCACACATATAGTATATATGTATGTATGTATGTATGTATGTATGTATGTATGTATGTGTGTGTGAGTGTGTGAGTGTGTGAGTGAGTGAGTGTGTGTGTGTGTGTGTGTGTGTGTGTGTGTGTGTGTGTGTGTATATAATCATATTGTTGATGTAGTTATTAGACTTCTATCGAACTGACCTCTGATAAATCTCTTATTAGTTATCAGTTATTTTTTGTATAACCTCTGATGTCTCATTGTCATCATAAAATACACATATTACCCTTTGTGTTCTATTACTTGGCAAAGTTCTGTCCCATTGCTCAGGCCACAAATTCCGGGACATAAATAGGATTTGGACACAATTATTGATCACGTTTATTAAAGAAACTGAGACTAGCACGTAACATTTATTTTTGCTGTTGCTGCAATTTAGTTTAAAAACAAAACAACGGGGGTGGGGGTGGGGGGGGCAAACAAAAAACATGGCTGAATTTTGATTTTACCCGTTAAGCAAAAGCTCCCTGTATATAGGGCGTTGTTTACGATTTTGCCATTTTGATTTTTCCGTGTTAAATAGTTTATTTTGGAATCAGTGGTGTTGTTTTTTGTGTGCGTATGTGTTTTTTTTGTTTTGTTTTGTTTTTTGTTTTTTTGCGCCTGGTGCATTCTGTCCTTTTGGTAAACCTTAATGAAAACCTAATTTATAATTGTCATGTACATTGTGTATTCATGTGTCTCTGTAACACCACACAACTTGGAGGTATTTATCTTTTTTAAGTCATACTGCCCACACTGACACCACTTTATGGAGGTCTGGAGTTAGGCTAAAGTCCCATATTCCTGACCGTGTGTGTGTGTGTGTGTGTGTGCTATAGGCCATCCATATAGTAGCAATGCTCTTTCCCCTCGTGGTTTAAAAAAGGCCTCGATACCACGCCCCCAGAGAAAGAACATTCTGTTCAGAAGAGCTTCAGAGGTCGTCTTCGTTTGCAACACTTAAACTTACATAGTCTATAAGATTAAATAACGTTAAAATATTATTACATTCACTTTCTTAGATAAGGCGTTTTAAGTCTGTTAAATGCCTCGTCAGTTTTAAGGCTATTTCTTCTTCATCTTGAATATTTTTAAACCCCGAAAGTCTTCTCAATTCACTTTTAAAAGCAGTCCTATCATACCACGTGCAATATTAGGCTATATTTTCTAATTAATCTCACGCCATATTTTTTTTTTATCACCTTCTCGCAGTCGGAACAGAATATGAAGCACTTTGGAGAATCATTATTTTTTACTTAATCCCAGTGGGATTTTTTAATCACGCGCTGATAGTGTAAACAGTAAATAAAAAAATTATAAAATTAATCAAAATGAAGAAAAAGCACGCACAACCTGTGCTTTGGGTTAAGTGCAATGGCTATTTAGTTATTATTTTTTAATAATCCGTAAAATAAAATAAAGCTCAGACAGCAGTGTCACGCGATAAAGTGAGACGTTATGACAGGATTTTGTACCACGCTTCCTAACAGCCGTGTCTGATAAATTTCAAAATTAGAGATTAAGCCATTTAGGCCTATTATAGCACAAGTACGCATGTTTCTGCTTTGTTTTTTTCTTCCCCTAAACATATAGCTAGCTATAAGAGAACAATTAGATGTCAGGAATATGGACTTATATATCTAATTACTTTGTATGAATAATGGATTGCTGTTATTGTGTGCTTCTAGCAATATATGTGGACACACAGGACTTAAACAAAAGCTGTACATTTTGCAGGGGTATATGGTGAGACTGTGGAACAGAGGAGGAGGAGGAGGAGAAGGAGGGATGAATTTCCTATTTGAGGCAGGTCGGTTGGGGGATGGGACTATTTGTAAGGAATGCGGGAGGGGGGCAGGTCTCGTTCAGTGAGGAAAGGAAGGGAAAGAAGGAGGGAAGGAGGGTACATCCCACCCAGAGTGACATTTTTACTCCTTGGCCGGTGTCTGCAAGGTTATAGGCAAGTTGAACTTTTACTTTCATCTCATCACTTAACAGACTGAGTGAGAAGTTTGGCAAAACGGAATGTTGCATGCATAACGTGCCTTGCAGACGACAGAGTTAGAGGTAGTATAGGCTACAATTGTAACATTTTTTTGGTTTGAATTAAAGTACTCGACGATGGTTTAAATTACAGACTTCATACTTCCCACATAACATCATGCATAGGCGATGTGCACGTTGGCTTCGTTTAGCTACCCATCAAGTGCATGTTTACCCATATCGTCAAAAAATATTATTTATTTCAACTTTTGATCTTCACACAGCATGGAACGTTATATGAACATTTCCAATAAACAACCCCCCTGACAAAATAGAGCATGCGTTCTACTATTTCACTGATAACGAGAAACATTTTTTTTATGTCTTTTATGTATCCTGGCAACAGCCACCCCCCCAATCCAACAACCCACTCTTCCTCCTCCTCCCCCATCCGCTTCCTTCCTCACGCGCGGTGGTCTCGGGGTCTCCCATGGCAGCATGTTAGCGCGTGCACACACAAAAACATAAACCAAAATATAAATAAACAACCTCTCTCGCACCATTCGTCAAGCTAGACAATGTTGATGTGTAGCCTAATTATGGAATATCACCCATGATGACGTGATAAATTAGGCCCCCTGTCTTTTTCTCAAAATGGTTTTATAGACCAGCATTTGTGTGTGTTTTTTTTTATTTTTTATCTTTATACACCATAAAAGCTTTTAACTGTGTTTTTTAATCAACATTGCGGTTACTTTCCTGGTAACAATGGTGGCGGATTTTCTGACCATTTTACTTGACGTCACATGAAACCGTAAACGCCTAGAATTAATGAAATTCATGGAAAAATGTTCCTGCGTGGCTCAACGCGCATGCGCAGCACTCTCACATAGGAAACACGGGGCCTTTGCGACACCTTTTCCTGCTCTTCATGATCCAAGGCTCGACTTTCAGGCCAAATGCATTGTTTTCATTGGTGGTAAGTGCAAATGAACATTCTTCCTGTGACTATTGTAATTTATTTTTAAATAATTGCCCCACAAACGAAAACAAGCTTTCTAATTTGGTATCACATTAGGGCCCGACTTGTGTTATTTTCTGGCGGGTTTGTTTAGCAACTGTCGCATTAAGAGATTCACATGATGCTTTTGTCATTATTGTTATTATTAATCATAATACTAATGTCATTATTGCCATTTATTACAGTGTGCATACACTTCAGTGTGAAAGAAACGCTCTCTTTAAAAAAAAAAAAAAAAAAAAAAAGTCAGCCATATTGGCATGGGACATGTACGATCATGTATGTCAGTTCAACGTGAAATCCCCAAACTACAGTATTCTGTTGGAGCATGTAATTTGCTCGCAGGCAAAAGCTGGTATGTGAGGAATTAAGAGTTTACCGACGAGAGAGTGAGGCATATGAGATTTAGTTATTTGGCCTGCGTTGTTGCTATGTGTCAAGAAGGTGAATCAGGATCCAGGCATATAGGCATATTGGATTGAGTGCTTGCTGATCTCAAATGCTTTGCAGCATTTTTCACCTACACTGAAATGTGTAAATGAGTGGATGTCATAAGTCATATGGGCTAATTGTATTTAAGGGCTGTTTCAGCAAACGTTTTGACATGCCTCTATCACTGTATAGGCAATAAGAAAAATGTTGTATTGTTATTTTTGCCAAGTGATTATTTTTTGGTTGTACGTTTCATATAAATGGAAAGGAGTTTATGTATGTATAGCAGGATACATTTTTTTTTGTGATAGATTTGTTGTTTGTTCTCCACTGAGGCAATTCCTGACTGGGGCCAACACCATGGTTTGTCATCTGCATTTAATTTTGACACATTCTTTTTTTTCTTTTCTTTTATACAGGCTGAATCAGAAAAATCATCTTTACAAATTTTGAGAAATGTATGATTCTATAAAGTTTATGAAACACGCAGTCTAATGATGCAGGAGTGTAGAAATACAGGTGAATTAGAATGTTTAATGTGTCATTCATATACAAAACAGGCTTGATATAAATGTATTGTAATTTATGGTGATGGTAAAAAAAAAAAAAATGACAGGATGGAGTCAGTGCTGTAGAAGGTTTGATGGTAGGTGGCAGGAAAGGGGGGTGTGGTCACAAGTACAGGTTTAAGGCCCACTAGTAATTCCTTTAAAGAAAAAGTAATATTTTCTGTCTCGTTCATGACTGAAATTATAAAAGCACAGCCATATTTACTTATTTATTTAAAATGCTATAATGCATTTACATTATGAAATTCACCTTGCAGGCGAGACCCTATCAATATTGCCTCTGCTTTTTCAACTGTAACTGTAGTAGTGCAATATTGCTTATAGGGTCTTGACTTTAAGGCATATCTACAATAGCAAATGTTCATCATTTGACTGCGTTTATGTGGTATGATAAAAAATGTAAGACAATGGTAAGAATGCAGTGATGGTGTAACTGATGTAATGATCTGCTGATATGACTGATGTATGTTATGCTGAGGAAGTCTTACAAGTCAGAAATGAAGAAACGTTCACTTCAATTTATTTAAGAATGATTTGGGTTTACAGAAATGCAGTCCTGAGTTTCCTCACATGAGTGGAGAAAAAAAAACTATATAACTATATTAAATGCAAGCTGACTGAATTATATAATTCTTTAATTACAGTGAGAAAATCTGGGATTTATTATTTATTTTTGCCTATATTTAAAGCTTTAAAATTGCAACTATTTACCTTCTAATCCAAACAAAACTACAATATTTATGGTTTGACTATCAGATGTATTTTTGCATTTGTGTAAATTATTGAGATTAAACACCAACATTCAGGAATTAGATCTGGCTCTCATTGTAAATAAATCTAGAACGATTGCCTGTTGGGGTTTGTTTGTATATAACAGTATGATTATGCTTCATTGATCCCTAAAGATTATTGCTGAAACAGTAAACATTCAATTAAAAATAAATGCAAGGTTCTGTTCATTTTTGTTTCGCTTTCAAACACATTGAACTCATTACAGAAAGTGTGTTTTCAAAACACATGACCCTGGAGGCATGTTGGTACACTGATTTTAAGTTTTCCCACCATTTAATCAGGACAATCTAGTGATTTGATTATCTAAGTATTTATTTAGACAAATCCAGACAAACAATGGATTGAAGTTTATCTTTCAGAGAAGAATGAAATAAAGCACATATGGGTCATATAGCATATCTTTGTGGTTTTAAGCTTATCTCTGACCTCATCTTTGAATGGATGCACAATAATACATAAGGAATGACAGTTCCCGTCATGCAGATTAGGTAACGTATGGCTTTATTAATTAGCTGCTTTGGTTAAGTAGCTTTACAAACTAAGCTGATCTTATGCTAGCAGTTAGTATTAAGTAAAACAAAAGATTAATTTCTTTTGTGTTTGTGTGTGTGTGTGTGTGTGTGTGAGTGAGAGAGAGAGAGAGAGAGAGAGAGAGTGAGAGAGAGTGAGTGAGTGTATGTATGTCTGGAATAGCTCTTGTATCCACTGGCTGTTAGTTGTCTGTTGCCTGACACTCTTTCTCTGTTGCACTACTGTGGGAGATGCAGCTAGCAGTGCAATAATGAAAGGGCATCAGTCCACTAGACTAAAACGCACACATACAAACACATACCTATCTATATTTTCCTCTGCACTGTGTTTTTCACAAATGCTGGCCAGCACACAGAGCTCCCAGTCACTAATTTACCCACAATTAAGCTTGTACGAATGTGTGTGTTTATTATTTGTTTTTATGCTGTAAAAGTCAGATATATAAATAAAAGCTGAAATTATTAATTGTGATTTTTATTACATCCATGTAGCTTACCGTTGAACATATGAACGTCTTTTATAAATGCGATTAACTTTATCTATTGTGAAAGTTAATAATTAGAGATAAGAAGTCTACAGGTCAGCCAGGATTTTGTTTACTTGTGTGAAGTGAAAGATGTCAGGAAATAATAAGTGTCCAGTTTAATTCCTACACAAGACCATCTAGAAGAACAACATTATTAAAATTGTATTATATAGTCATTAACCTGTGGGCCGAAATTCAACAAATGAATGAAGGTAGGAATAAATAAATGCAGAATGGCTACATTTAGTGTCATCTGGATTATTTTAGTTCACTATATTCACACAGAGCTCAAATCACATTTGATAGACTGTTTACTTTGTATCCAGTTTTGCTTATGTTGGTAATGTTTAACTTTAACTAATGTATTAGCAAAGGCTATTTGTGTGCATGTAAGTGAAGCAGCAAGTTGGCTGTCCTTCTTCAATAAAACTGCATAGTATGTGGACATATAGCTCATACACAGGTTATAGTTTCATTATATAAGCAAAGAAGCACAAAAATAATAATTACGTGCTCATAAATATGGTTTAAACCTCAGGTAATCTGGACTAGAAATATGACACTAGCAAGGTATCAGTCCCCAACTGAACTGAGGCAACATGGAGGACAACACAAGTGAATTCCTGCTAAAATTTATATTTGAGATATATATTCAGAAATAATATATGAATATCAGTTGGTCCATGTAAATATTTTGTATAAACTTTTTGTTGTTTTCCATATCCACACTCCATACTAACGTTGGCTAGTATGGCGAAATACTATGCCGTTAGCATACTGGTGACATGCTAATCTGTTTTAACATTAAGTGTGCTATTAGTTTTATTCGTTTAAATAAGTAGGTTTGAATAAAATTCAGATAAAAGCTAAGTGGTGTAAAGTTTCCTTGCTCTAGTTTAGAACTTCGGGCGCCATGATGAAAAGTTCTATTTAGGAAGAATATAGAAACGAATTCATAGGGAGATCATAAATCAATCATGTTCTTTATATTACTGGGTAGGTTATATAGGTTATTAGACGGCATATATTTCTTTTCGACACCCAAGGTATTAAACTTAATGCATTCAATGACGAGGGTCATAGTGAATCACAACATGGAGGATTTCGTTATTGCAGAAACGGCTGGACTGGTTGTGGTCACTTATTTTTATGTTAGTGCGCCACCTACTGGTACAAATTATATCATCACATCAGCGGCTTGTACTCGGATATCAATCTTTAATGATGTTGGAAAGCACTTACCCGATTTCTGTTGTCACTGAGGCATAACAAGGTAAATCCTTCACATTTAGAGAATGACATTTATTGGGAAAAAAGTGGCTAAATCCTTTTTACCTTTTAAATATTTGAATTCGCTGCGCCACGATTTTAATTGTTTAATTATTTGCTTTTTTTTTTGTTTTGCCTCGTATTATCCCTGCTGAAAAAAAAATCCCCAGCAGAAACCATCACAGAAATTGGAACATGGTTTCCACTACAAATACAAATAAGAATCATCAGCGAACCATTACCATTATTGATCCTTAATGGTATCCACTAGACATAACATGCCACCAATAGAAGGCAACGAATTATCAGTAGAGACCAACAGGTATCAGTAGAGTTTCCATTAAAAACCAATACAATTCTCATTATAACCGTTAAAACCATTACAATTATATGAGGGTTTTTTTCAGCAGGGTATAGTTTGGTTTATTTCCATTAGACTACACTTTTTTTAATTAACCGTTTATAGGGTTAAATAATGTACAAAATACAAAATATTCTATTCCAACTGTTATAAGACTCAAACCTAGAATAATTGTTTTGTGTATATAGGTTATATTTGAGTATGCCTGTCTTGAGATCGATTTATTCACGTTTACAAAGCTATTTTTCTATTATTATTATTATTATTATTATTATTATTATTATTATTATTATTATTATCATAATTAACAACTCTGGGATAGTTTTGTCCCGAATTGAAGCGTCACTGTAGCGTCACCACAAAGTTCCTATCTTTCTGATCACCTTTATCCTGTGATGGGCGTGGTCTCTTCGGATGGCCCCGCCCCCATCCACAAGACACGAGGGCTCACAGAATGTCTTTATGAGGATGAAGATGATGTAAATCATATGTTGTGACCGTCACACTCACCACATATTAACACAATTGAACACCTACGGGGAGAATCTGGAGTGACCTGTTAGACAGCGCTCTTTATCATCATCATCACAACACCAACTGAGGAACTATCTTTTTAGAAGAACAGTGTTCATCGCTCCAGTATAATTTCAGAGAAGTGCAGAACCTAATAAAGCTACTCTAACGGCTTACTAACACGATTTATATTTATTATTTAGCCTATTTATTAGTAAATGAATATGCTTTCTTTATGACTGTTTTTATTATTTTCTCATTATTCCTTAGAATGGTAAAAAGGGCTTGGTCATGTTTGTCAGTTTAACATATTTAATATTAGACAAATTGTTTCATTTTATATAACAAATTATTCATATAGCAAATTCAAAGGTTGTTTCTTATTTGTCAGGAGACTTGTAAACCACAGATGGTGATGGACGTCACTTTAATATTATTGGTAGTGGTATAAAATACAGCTGTACCTACAAGCACAAAGTAAAATTGACATTAGATGGACCACATGTAACCAAAGTTTATTCAGCACAGATACCGTCTTCTAATGTTCTTAGAATGGCCAACACCTGATTTTAAGTTTGTAAAAATGAATTTATTGTTACAATATAATTCCACCCTTTAAACAGCCAATCAACAGACTCTGCAGTACTACTGATAAATAAAATATAACCACTGTAAAACATCAAACCCACAGCTAATAGTCATTTTTACCCTCACACACACACACACACACACACACACACACACAAATAAAAACGTAATGTCATTCTTTACCAACTGGGAAATTGAATAAAAGTATAATTTTTATTCTATACATTTTATTGAGTTGTGATTTATAATTACAAAACAGACATGAAGGGTAGAAAATAAACCGGAAATAAAAAATAAACTCCAATCAGATCAGACAGGACATGTACAAATGAAACTAAAACACTAAGTGGAAATGGTGGTACAGTCTTTATTGGCTGAGAGTACAGTGCTTTTTGAGTCATCAGAGCTCATCATGATGTGAAGGGTCAGTACTGGGAAGAATAAAAACCCCCTCCATCACCTTCCAGTAGTTGTTCGGATTGGCCGAGGGCATTCCATGGACCTCACGCTGGCCCCTGATTGGATGGCCATACTGCTCTCCAGTCACACTGAGGAAGGCGCTGGTGCCGAGATGTTTGATCCGGACTGCGTCTTCGCGCTCCCAGTAGGTTCCGCTGCACTGGACAGTCCACACATCTAAATCATCGCCTTCACCGTTCTCTCCAAACGCACTCACCTCCTGCATTCAGAAACACATTTTTTTTTTTTGCAACCAAAAAGCACAGTTACTACTGTGAAGGTTAGGAAGCATTCATACAAAGTCAGAGAAAATGCTCCGCAGACAATGTTTGTCAAATATAAGGATGGAACGAGATGTGCGAGTTATTTTACTTTTGCATTTTGAACATGCCAAAATGACAGGATTTGTATAATCCAACCTGAATGACTAAAATATTCTGAAAATACTAATTTACTTATTTGACTTCATGCCTCCCAACAAAGACCCACAATATATACCTGTTTCTCGAAAGTCTGTGGGAATATTGGAATCTGCTATAAATAATAAAACTTTGGGAAAAAAAAAAAAAGGAAATGAGAATCTCATTGGGATTAGTATTGAACACATGAACGATGTTATTGCATCAAAAGATATAAGAGCCAATCATATCCCAATATGCAAATGCGGCATGTAACAATGGTTTACCTGGGAAAGGGGATGGGGCATAAAAAGCTATTTTGGTTGGAGATGAATCCTGCAGCAAGGTAGATCTCAAGGAAGACGGTTGGTGACTACTGATCTAATGTATGAATCTACTCTCGGTCAAGATATTTTCTAATGATAATTAGAAAAAGGCAAAGACATCTCCTACTAATAAGGTGGCAACATCTCTTGAACAGTGAGCTGAGCATATGGGCATGTGAGCGCAATTTCACCCTGTAAATCCAATGAATAGTGCTAAAAAAAATTAAATGGATTTCAATTTCATGTGTATAGAAGGTCATCAAAAATAATAAATAAACCCGAGTTACCTATATGCAAACCACTCTCCTTATAGAAACCTACTTATGTGTACTACTGGTCTATGTATCATTTGATAAAATAAACAAGCTTTTGAGTAGGTGTAAACATTTATTTCCCTTTTGAAGACATTCATTTCTGTAGGTATTAGATTGCTAGTGCCTATAAATAGCAAGGAGGAATTAAAACCACATCGCTCTGGTTTAGGTCTTGCTTGCTTTGGGGGAAGAAATGAAACACGTTGAATGTATAGGTGAGAATGTGAAGTCAGATTCAAAACAAATAAACAAATTACCTGGTTGCTCGATAGAGGAGAGCTGAAATGGTGGCTGTGGAGGTTGCGTCCTGTCTTCATATGAGTAAAACGGATAGCCTGACCACATTTAATGGGTACTCCACGCTGGCATATTTCATTTGGTTTACCACGGATACGCCAGTAACTGTTTGCATCATCCGCTGTATCCACACCTGTTACCGACTGTTGCCCACTACCTACATTACAAAGTAAAAGTCATATGCATAAGCTATAATACATATTAGGATGTTATAGCAGTCTAAGGGTGGCACAATGGTACAGCACTGCTGCTTCACAACTACAGGTCTCCAGTTAGACCCTGACCTCTGGTTACTGTCTGTGTAGAGTTTTGCATGGTCTTAATGTATCCGTGTGGTGGTGCGTCTCAATCAGTTCCCTAGTTCAGTAGTCAGGGCACTGATCAGGGAGTCGGCCATTTTAAGATCTGTCTCAAACTCAAAACCTTTCCAGTGCACTGGAACATTCATTCCCTAAAAAAGTCCCACAATGCACCGCTAAAACCAGGGCGCATCGATGCTCACTGTGTTCCCTTACTGCAAATGACATCATATTTTTGGAAGCCTCTCAGCTCAAAAAAAAAAAAAAAAAGCCGAACAAACTCTCAACTAACTTCGTCTACAAATTGCAGCAGCTTATTACTGTTGTTGTAGCTCTCAAATGATTACTTATTTTAGCGATTTTTAACTTATTTGATATTCTACATACGGTTTGTTTCAGTGTTTGAATGATTTTTATTTAAAAATCCATTATCTGGCCTACGATCCTTCTTGAAGTACCGTGCCAGAAATACGTGCCATTAAGTGAACAAATTTATATGATTTAAAATGTCAGAAATATATCAGTCCTGCCTGTTGTTGATTAATGCAAGTGACATTTAATGCCAGAAATCGAGTCATCAGTGTCCCGATGTGTAGTGAGCCAGGGTCCTTATCAGTCCCTGAACTCGCATACATGATATACTGATTCACGACCTAGGGAGCTGATTGAGACCCTGAGTTTCCAGCTTCCTCTCACCTTTGACCCTTATGCTGTTGTGTTTGTACATGATGCCTAGAATCCCATTCAGGATGTATTCCCACCTCACACCTTATGTTCCCAGGATATCCCCCAGATCCACTGCAATCCTGACCAGGATAAAGCACTTACTTAAGGTGAACAGATGAATGAATTGGTGTCATGAATGCTGTATAAGGAACCTCTATGCCACATTTTAGTCGAATATTCTTTTACATGCGTCTAAACTTTTATTTACCTTTTAAATAGCAGGTTGGTTAGTTTTGGTAAAAAAAAAAAATAAGTAAAAGTGAAAGAAAAAAAAAAAGGATTAAATTAAGAAGTGAAACATGGAACAAAACCGGAAGTCTTAGAAAAATTAGCTGCTTAGCAACAAGAATGACCAATTGAATATGCAAGGTGACAGTTTATATTAAACCCTTCTTAATCTTGGTCTGTATACTGTATGAACCCTGTAGTATTTTATCAGCTCTAACAATCAGCTAACAGTGAATTAAATCTGCAGTGGATACAGATTAGCATAAGACATGACTATTATTGTTAGGTGGTATTAGCCTCCTCATGGCTAATAAGCTACCAGGTTGTATGAGATATAACAGAAGCAAGAAGTAACAACTGTTAACCTAGACTGATAACACAAATTCGTGTTCCAGGTGTTTATCTTGGTTACAGCTGTATTTATAGGATACTAAATTCATTTCCTGTATAGGCAGGTTACCTGAGCCGTATTTCACATCATGCGAGTGGAGTCTAACATTATGCCTCGTGTTTAGCAGTTTCACTAAAGATCCGCACGTAACATAATCCGAGTCTGAGTCGCGACCCTGACATTTCGCGAAAATGAAAAACAATAAAAAGAAATCTAAATAAACGCGTATAGCCTTTACGGGATCCATTGCGCAGATGTAGTAAAGTACCTACATAACACCACGAGCTCGAAAAGCTCCATTCAAAACACCGGAGCTGCTGCTGACCAATCACAGCGTGACAAGTCCGAGAACCAGGAAGCAGTGTGAACACCCGGTAATCATTGATTGGTCGAGGATGTAATGACGTACGATGCATCGCGTCGCATGGCTGTAGCTACATTGAATCAGCACGCAATGTAGATTTGCATTTGCATGACTGTTTATTAGTGAAAGTCTGTTAGGCCTTAAAGGAAAACTACACACTAGACTTTAAATATGTTTACAATGAAATATATGTGATGTGCTTGCTTTGTGATTCTCGTAATAATTTGTTGCTGTATTTCGTTATTATGTGCTCACTTTATTGCTAGAACAGTTACAACGGTGTTGAATAGGAGGAAAACGTTCTCAAACATAAGAAACTAAAGGGATAAAATCACAAGAGCTTCTTTTTTGACTCACCATTTCCCAGCCATGTTAAATGTAATCCATCCATCCATCCATCCATTTTCTGTACCGCTGATCCTATACAGGGTTGCGGGGAGCCTGGAGCCTATCCCAGGGAACTCAGGGCATGAGGCAGGGGACTCCTTGGACAGGATGCCAATCCATCAATCGTGCATACACATGACAATTTGGAAATGCCAATCAGCCTACAGAGCATGTCTTTGAACTGGGGGAGGAAACAAGAGTACCCAGAGGAAACCCCCGAAGCACAGGGAAGTACATGCAAGTGCCGCGAACACTTTGAGCCCCAAACCTCAGAGGTGTGAGGCAAATGTGCTAACCACTAAGCCACCATGTCCTCACTTTCAATGTAATATTAATGAGAAATCAAACACAGAAATAACAGACTCGGCTCGGCTAGTTAGCGATCTACGAGATGACAAGCATGATGCATTTGATGGTAGCATTAGCATGAAGCTTGCAATCTGATCTATTTGGGCAGAGTGTACAGATGAGGAAGTAAGAGTGCTGGAAAGAGTAAAGGACTAAAGTGCTGCTGCATCACTCTCTTTAACCCTCTATGGGACATCATCATTTAAAAATGACGCAAATAAAATTTAATTTAAAAAACACTAATAATATTCAACCAAAAATAATTTTTTAAATAATATCAAATGACATCCCCTTCGGCCAATGAAATTAAAAGTTATTTGCCATGTGCTTCACGTTTGGCAAAAAGGAAGTATATTTTTATTGTACATCCAAATGTGTTTTCTAAAGATTTCTGTCATTTTTACCCACATTTTAGATAAATAATAACTCAAGAACACACAAAATCTGTGTGTCATGTATAAATGACAAAGTCCTTTTTTGGGATACATATTTCCTGTGTAGCTGCCAATGTTGTTTAGTACTATCAGGCAGTATAAGAATCTTCATGTCTGTGTTCTAGGTTAATGTTAGTAGGTTTTATGGAAGACAGAGAGGCAACGCTGTACCAGTTCCAGAAGGTAGTGATGATAGTGACAGCAGTGCCTCAGACAATGAGGTTATAGTAAGAATTGATCAAGTTGAGGATCAGGAGGATAGCAGCAATGAGAGTGAGGACAGGGAGGAAGAACGTAATCAGGAGCAGCCAGCAACAAGTCGTAGGTTCATTCTCCATTCTTCAAGCAAATGTTTTCCTCTTGAGTGTCCAAACATATTGTCCAGCAAACAATCCTTTACAAAAACAGGTTAACTCACCCCTGAACTGCATAGAGAAAGAAATCAAACAGTTCATTTGGACTGTCCATCTGTGGAGTTCCTGCAACATGTATGTGCTGGCAGACCCGCACACGCATTGACAAGATAGCTGACGTAATGCCAATGAAAAGATGGGAACAAATCAAGTGCAACCTCCACTTCAGTGACAACACTTTAGACCTTGGCAGTGATGACTCAAATCGAGATCCTCTCTTCAAAATAAGACCTTTCCTCAACTTTGCTGTAAAACGAATGAGAAGAATTCCAATGGATGAACACCTAAGTGTGGATGAACAAATAATTCCAACCAAAGGAAAAAGTCGACTGAAGCAGTACATCCCCAGCAAGCCCCATAAATGGGGGTACAAGGTGTACATGCTTTGTGACTCAAAAGGCATTGCATACAACTTTAAGTTCCACACAGGCGGATCTACTACCTTGGCACAGTTAAAATCAACAGGTTGAAAGGGTGCATGTTGAAAACTGAAAAGGAAATGAAAAGGGCTGGACGGGGCACTTTTGAGGAGAAGGTAGCCATGTGTGAGGATGTGCAAATAATCGCAAGCAAATGGCAAGACAACCGCACTCTCACCCTTCTGAGCACATTCACTGGGGCCTACCCAGCTTCCACTGTGCAACACTGGGACAGGAGGACAAATCAGATCATAAATGTGAAATGTCCATCCTCGGTGATGTATAATAAAAAAAAAATGGGAGGTATTGATCTGATGGACTCTTTACTTGCATTGTACCCAGCCCAACAAAGATTTGGTCATGGAAATGGTACATTCGTATTTTCTTTCATATCCTGGATGTACTGTGTGTTAATGCATGGCTGCTGTACCGAAGGGACAATAATCCCTCTCCTAAACAAAGCGAGGAACTCAGCCTAAGAGAGTTCAAAACAGCAGTTGCAGATGTCCTCTGTAGGCAAGGCACAGACAAAGTGAAACGTGGCCGACCCAGCTCTGGAGAGTCAGTGTCAAAGAAGAAGCAAAGGAGAGAATCCATAACACAACCAGACACAGGAAAGATGGCATTGCCCGTTGGCCTCACTATGCTGACAAGCAGGGACGCTGCAAAAATGATGACTGCACAGGTCAAACTTGAGTTATGTGTGGAAAGTGTGGGATACACTTGTGTTTCACACCTAAAAAGAATGGTCTTTTTGATTTTCACATGTGAGTGAAAATGAAATCACATGAAATCAATTACTGTAGCACAACATAAAACAGAACTAGAATAGAGTGCTGTTTTTAAAACTCTAAAACGTTGTTACACTACTGTTTTTGATTCACTAAGAGATTTTTTTTTACATTATTCTCCAGAGAGTGAAATTGCATTTGAATTTGTCTCAAGTTTCAGACAATTTTACATGAGTTCCAAAAGAAATATCGTAGCATAAGATGAAATGGAATGTGAATAAGGGTTTTTTTTTTTTTTTTTTTTTTTTTTTTTAATGTTTCTGAAACACCAAGACTTCTTTCTAGGCAGTGAAAATGCATTTGAATGTGTGACATTTCAGAAAATTTACCAAAAATCATTTACCCAAATGGGACAAAGTCATGACAATACCCTAAATCAGCCTACCATGCATGTCTTTGGACTGGGGGAGGAAACCGGAGTAAACCCCCACAGCACAGGGAGAACATGCAAACTCCACACACACAGGGCCACAGTGGGCATCAAACCCCTGACCCTGGAGGTGTGAGGCAAACATGCTAACCACTAAGCCACCGTGCGCTCCCTCAGATTTTAAGATCACATATTGATTATAAAATCATTTAGGGTATGGTTTCCCTTTAAATAGCATGTTTAACAGGTTAACCTACTTACTGTGAGTAAATATTTAAATACTATATAAATATGAGGTAATATTGCTTCATGGTGCCTTGAATGGCATTTAAAGGTGCACTCAAGAAATTTTATGACCAATATACAAGATTGTTGTTACATTTCTTAAATGACCATTAGGTCATCAGTGAAACAGGCGTAAGACTTCCTGAGAGGTGCAGCAACTAGAACCATTTAACTAGGCTAAGTAAGTGCATAAAGAAAGTATAATTATATTGATAAATATTTTTAAAAAGTATAATTATATTGATAAATATTGATTGACAACCAACCCATGTCAAAGTAAAAATGCAGAGCTCTGATGAAAAATGAAGCTTGGTAGGAATACCTGTCAAGTGCCAAACAGGCTGAGCTTGTCAAACTGGTAGATCATCTTTGCCAGCTGGTTTTTATTTTTGTTTTGTTTTCCAGCTTCCTTATTACTTGACTATTTTTTTGGCGAAGCTATGCTAGTGTCGGTAAAAAGGGTGAACACACATGAAGCTTTTCAGGTTGGTAAGACTCCAAGAAGCACAACTCAACGTTGTATTCTGCTGGACCTGCAACTAAATCTGTGCCATTTTTCTTCGTCTTTTTTGTTGGTGTACTTGTGTGTGTGACAGAACTGGTACTGTACCTGATTTTTTTTTTTTTTTTTTGTAGTAGTACACGTATGTGTGCTGACAAATACTTAGGTATTTAGGTATTGCCTACATAGCATAATACGCTGAGACACTGAGTGGGCCTTTAATTCTACAGTTTGCTTCAAGTAATGTTGCAAATCTTAATTTCACTCAGTGTATCAGTTAAATGAACTTTGTGAAGGAATAAGTAATGTGTGAATACTGTGTGTAATAAAAAGAAGTTGATTTAATCTCAGATTGCTGTGATCTAACTTGCCCGTTGGTTCTACAGTTTCCTGCCTCTGCTGTAATGTGTTTTTATAAATCATTTTTGAAAGATTATTTTTTAGACTTTGAGAGAGATTTAGGTCATTTCTAATCAGGCAGTTGAAGCCTGTGTTGCAGGGATTTTTAAACATACATGAATGTATTAATATTAACAATATTATTCATAAATATAAATAATGAACAAATATAAAGTCATATAATGAAAAATAATGTAAAGAAAAGGCTAGGTGTTATGTAATACTGAGGATTTTGCTATGATGGTACATCAGTTTTAAGTGTAAACTGTAGCTGCAAATGTTTATATATTATATTTAATCTGTATTTTTTGTTGTTCTTAATTTACATATTACTGCTACTGGGTAGTAGATTTCCTATTCATGATAGGGAGAATGGAAAATGTTTAAACAGATATAATTAAGGAAATTAAAAAAAAAAAAAAGAAAAGAAAGAAAGAAAAAAAAGGAAAGAAACCGAAAGCTCATTAAGCATTGCCATATATGTCCAGTAGAGGGAATCAACCCCCCGGAAAAGGAAGCAGATTCTTAAGTCTTAAATATAAGGCTAAATTCCAAATATCACTAGACTCTCTATATTAGTTCACTACATAGGGCATGATGTCATGACTTCTAAAGACTATGTAACGCACTACATAAGGGAGAAAACAGAGATACATTCGGGATCAAACCCAAATATTTAACGAAGGCTTGTTCAGTTGGAGTAGGAGAAGACACAGTATGTAGTTATCAGAGAAAACCGGCATAAATGGCACAGCTCTTCTAATAAAATGGGTAAGTCAATATTTAATCTGTTCAGCTATAATAAATATATTTAATAAATACCACAGCGTATACTAAGACTCTTTGGGTTGGCATCGAGCGTTTTGGGGAATGAACATCTATTAACAGATCCAAAGCAATAATGTCTTTTGTAAGGAAATGAAAGGTTAGAGAAGCCTAGGGGTGCGTTCAATGTAACAGGCGCGTTAATTAGTTGTTTACTGCCATTGTAAAGGGATTAGGTTCTCTAAAGTCAACTAAAACAGCATCCGCGGTTCCACCTAATCCTGACTCATTTACAGGCAGAGAGCCACGTGAAAATACAGCATGACAGTGTTGCTGACGTTTACCGACATTGTGTAGTTTGCCATAGTCGTGACCCGGTGTTTGAGGAAGCTAATTTAACGTTTATATCCGCTTAAAGGAAATTAGTCATCCTACAGAGATGTTTAGAAGTTCATGGTTGAAAAACCGCAGTTGATTTATGTGCCGTCAGAGCCCGGCATTGAATATGCCTCAGCCCAGAGTCAAGCTGGTGGTGACCGGAGATGATTTTGGGTACTGTGCTCGGAGGAACCGGGGTATCGCCGAGGCTTTCCTGGCTGGCGGAATCTCCAACGCGTCTGTGCTCGTGAACGGAGCTTCTGCGGATCATGCGGCCCAGCTAGCTAAGAGGTAAGGATCATCATATTATTCATTTAAATCGATTTATGGAAACTGTACAGTGTATGAAAGAGTCAGTGTCTTAAATAGTTCGGCAATGTTGCCAGCTCTTCAGGGGAAAATAGATAGCACGGTCAAAAAAAGTCGCCAGGTGACATCATATAGCCTATTCATTTGCATATTCATCGAACCATAATGATTATTTGCATAGCAAAACGTGTTACATAAAGAAAGCAGCTCCCCCCCTGCAAGACACCGAAGAATAGACTCGAATTTTATCAGATTAAAAAAAAACATTGTAAATGTTTTCTTGTAGAAAGAAGTCATATTTGGTCATTTCCAAAATACTATACTTTCTATCAAGAATGCAAACAAAAAGAATGTGTTTGTGAGTAGGCAGGAAATAATTCACATTTTTTGCTTGTAAATATCACCAAGAAGAGAGTTTACAAGGAAGAACAAAGAAGTGTGTGAGTGGGACAAAGACTAGTGATTGATGATTGGTTGTTGTGAACAATGGTGGTCGGTGACTGGTTGTTCGGAGCAATGGTGATCGGTGATTGGTTGTTCAGAGCAATGGTGATCAGTAGCTGGTGGTTGTTGTCATTGGGAGCACTTTTAAATTAAATATAAATAAAAAAAATATGCTTTTGCGCTGATCTGCCAAGTGATTGATAGCGATCATCGATTGGTAATTGAGAACCACGGCGATCAGTGTGGGCTTGTACAAGCGCAACTCAGTTATGCTTTACAATAGTGGTCACCAACCCTGCTCCTGGAGATCTCCCTTGCTGAGGTTTTTAGCTCCAGCCATAATCATGCCCACCTGACCATCTAATCATTGCCATAAGAAGTTCTTGACAAACCAAAACAGGTTTGTTAGATTTTTGTTGGAGATGAAACCTGCAGGAAGGTAGATCTCAAGGAAGAGGGTTGGTGACCACTGCTTTACACATTAGTCAACTGAACCTTCTCTCTTGGTTTGTGTAATCAGCAGCTGTGATGTGAGCTGGAGAGCGGTATTGAGTGCTAGACAGTTGCTAATATATGCTCAAAAATGTACTGCTGTTAGGGTGTCAAAGTCACCAGTGATGTCATCAGCACAAACTTGTTTTTTTTTTTTTTTTTTTTTTTTTTTTTTTTTCCCCCTCTCTCACTTTAGACACTGCATTCCCATTGGACTCCATGCGAACTTGTCTGAAGGTGCTCCAGTGTGTCGGGAACTGAGGAGATCTACACTCCTTAATAATGATGGCTTCTTTCATGGCAAGATGGGTTTCCGTGAAGTTCTGCGGAGTGGAAAAATGAGTATGACTGATGTATGTATATTCACCACTAGGCATAAACCTAGGAACCACTGTCGGTTACTGTCTTACAAACAGATAGATTATAGAGTAAAAGTAACAGCAAGTTGTTTACAGGGGGTGGTATTATGGTGAGATATTAAGACAAACCATTTAGATGATGGATATACTTACTTCAGCCTTTTTAACATATTGCATGCATATTTTTACATATTACTGAACTTGTATTGCATAAGTTGTTACTATAGAAACAAAAAATTGTGCCTGGAAATACTGTCAGAGCTGCTGTTAGAAAATTAATCACCACCTGCTGTCAGATTCTTCAGCGCCTTGGTATGAAATGACATCAATCCAGGTTGCGTAACACTGAATGTTGTACAGTAGAAAGGTCAACTATGATGCACTTGGTAAACAAAGTTTTCCATCTGGATAGCAAACAAAAGATCTCTGGCAGAGAGCACACAGGCAAATTTGCCTTTGTTTCCTGTTCAGCTCAAATTGAGTCGCTACGCCAAAAACAAACGATCTGAAGCAGGGTTTATGTAAGTGTTGAACTCAAATAAATGTTGCTGACACAATTCAAGTTTAAATCAATATTGTTTCAGTGCTATTGCCTGGGGCTGCCTTTAATGGCTATTTCCAGCTCACGCTTTGGACAGTGGACAAAGGAATCATATTAGAGATAATATGAGAGAAGATAATTCCACATATTTACTTATAATATCAAGGTCCATGTGAGGATGCAGATTTTCTGAAGCTCAATTTTGTAATCTAGGCCACTTTTTTTTTAAATTTTTTTTTTAAATAAATTCTGATAAACTTCCTGCATCCAAACATTGCATAAAATTTTCGATTTCATGGAAGATTTGTTTTGTCTGATTGACAGGTGGAGGTGGAGCTTAGGGCCCAGGTGAAGCATTTTTGCGAGCTCACTGGTCACCTGCCCAATCACATGGATGGCCATCAACATGTGCACGTGCTGCCCGGTAACAACTCCGGCTCATGGGTTTTCTGAATAGCACCTGCTGCATACTGTTTGGAATGCAACTCAGTAGGTTCGGTGTGTGTGTTTGCAGAGGTGCGAGAAGTGTTTGCGCGGGTCCTCTCTGATTTTGGCATCCCTTACACACGGGTCCCAGTGGAGCTTGGTCTGCACTCCTGTCATTTCCTGCCTCCAAGCCTCAGAGAATTCTACCTGCAGGTTGAGAAAGACGCGCTCCAGTCTGTAGAAATCTTCCATCGCCATGGTATCAGGTTTGTGGGGCTAAAAGGCTTTAATCAAGGATCAAAAAGCTGGAAATGTACAGTGCTTGTAATTAAGTAAAACAGTGTACTAGCACTATTCATGAGTGCTGTGTATACTTATGGGAAGATATAATTACATGAATAATGTGTGACTGGAATTGTGAGCTGTAGGGGTGGAAAGATTCACAGATTCAGGCTAGGGTAAATATTTAAGATATGACTGCACTGACCACAAATTTGCAATACAGCATGCATTTGTCATTTGATTTCGGGTCATCGTGCAAAGGTTCCAGCTAGGGATGTTTACAGAGGAAGGTTCCTACCCTCTAGGGGATAGAGTTTTTAATCCTCCAGACATATAGCAGGAATACATAAGGTACGCAAACGAGTATGTGAACAATTCTGTTCATGGAAATGTATCTTTCATACATTGGACTTTAATTGTGGATCATGCAGTCTCAGAAGGAGGAATACACACCTTAGCTGAAAAAACTGTATTTCAGCTGTCATACGTTTTTGCTAAAGGATAATACTGTAGAAGTTGGTTTTGGCCTATAAATAGATTAGAAACATACATATTTAGAAATTAAGTCATTTAAATGAGGCTTATTTAAAGTCCCTATGAAATCAAAATGGAGTTTTGTGGCTTTTAGTACGAATATGTTCATCTTAAGGTTATCTATAAGCTCGTGTGCTCCACAAAAATGACAAAATTCGCATTTAGAAGATATACGCATTAAAATTTACAGTCTCTCTACCACCAATACGGATCAACGATTTTGCTGACGTCATCCTGCATTTCAGCTTCTCATCAGATTTTCTGGCCAATCAAATGCTGTCTAGAATCTAAAGTGTCCTGCCTCGAACATGCTAAAAATCCATGGTACTATCTGTCGAGTAAGGCTTAGCCTGGGCTGTGAGGTAAGCTAAACGCTACTGGCTATTTAAATTGGGGGAGGAGCCACTCTGTCCCCTCCTGACTTCCTGTTTCAGTGGAAATGACATCAACACGTTGAATAATGCTGTGTGTTTCAAGGCACTTCACGGGGACTTTAATATATAATCATCCTGTATAGCAACAAGGGGTGAAAACATTTACAACTACACAGACTAACAATGCAGAACCCATAGTATATAAATATACAGGAGAATTTAAAAAATCCTGTAATTATACAGCTGGACCTGTATAATTCTTACTGTCACCGCTCACTCTCTTAATCATGATTTTGTCTTTCTGTTTCAGATGGCCAGATGTGTACTTGGGCCTCAGCACGATGGGACAGAACATGTCCTTCTCCAACCTCAAAAGAGCCCTGACCTTTGCTCTGGAGGCACGGACATCTATCACTGCCCAAGCTGATGGCCTTTGTGCACCTGATTCATATCGGCCAATCACAGCAGAGCTTATGGTACACCCTGGATACCCGAGTTTTCCTCTGCAGGGCGGGTGTGGTGAAGGACCAGATGACTTCTCTCAGTCGTCTGATCGTCTGCATGAGCTTAAAACACTCAGAGACCCGGTGCTGCTTAGTTACTATCAACAGCAAGGAATCCTGCTCTGTGCTTTTAACGACTTCTAAACATTAAGGGCCGCTTAACCAGGTCCTCAGGTGCTGCACGTCTCAATGGGATTTCTAAAAGACAACACCTGACTTCACTAATTAGCTTTTCTTCCAGTCCTCATAGGATAAAATAATTACCCAGTCAGGCGTCAAGCAGCTGTGAGAGTTTTTTTTGGATCACAGTTCTGACCAGGTTTTAAACTGATCCAGGATCACCAAACCATACACTGTGCCAGAGGTCGGGTTCATGCTTCCAATAACGGTTATTATAGTGTTTTAGTTATTTGCCTTATTTGGAGAAGTGCAAAACACTTCAAAGTGTGGGCTGCTTTCTGAAATGTTATATTTAAAATATTTTACGTTGTTTTAACCAAAAGCAGACGTTTCACAATGTCTGAACTGTGCAATAGTGTTGCATATGAAGTTTTTAGTGTCTGACTGAGCATGTGACAGTGATTATATCTTAAGATTATAGAGATATATATAATGTATATTTTTCTTACATCCGCTGTAACAAATGTATGGTATTTTTATGGCATTACTTGAATTAAAACCATAACCATTTTATTCCATATGAACATTCTGATGATGTCTTTTGGTTTTTAACTTAAAAAAAACCCCAACTAGATTTCAAAAAAGTAATTGAAGTAATATGAATTGAGAGATTAATAGTGGAAGCCATTAAGGAAATGTGTGTGTATCTGTAACGAACAGCGCTAATGACCTGTAAAAGATGGATGAGGATAAACATTGTGGGGGTATAGGCTTCTCTACACGGACTGTAATGAGTATCGGGATCATTCCACCCAGCAGATCTGCACTGGCATAAACATTGACCATCACTCACTCATTTACAGTAACCACTTTATTCTGATCATGGTTGCGGTTTGAGCCAGGCTTACACTAGGAACACTGCTGGGAATAAACCCTGGATGGGACACCAGTCTTAACATGGGCCCCCATGTTCACGTTCACACACAGCGACTCGCAGTGCAGAGACCATTCATTTGTTCATTCATTCAATGAGAGCTGGCGACTTCCGGCAACAGTGACCATTGAGGACCACATGTGGTTGTGTACTGCGACAGGACAATACTGAGAAAAGTTCAACTTTATGCAAAGCTGGCAAGTTGCTTGAGAGTCTGAATTGTTTCGTGCACCAAAAGAACATACACTGGTGAATTTTACATACAAACGCTGTCCTTCCAGAATGTTACATTGGAGAGGCAAGAAAACTACTGTTGTCAAAAGTAGAATACTAGTTGCTCCACTCAATGATAAATGTTCTATAGTAACCAGAAGTAGGAACGCCTACCTGATGGTAAACGTTCGGTAGCGGCCAGAAGTAGGAACGCCTACCCGATGGTAAACGTTCGATAGTGGCCAGAAGTAGGAATGCCTACCCGATGGTAAACGTTCGATAGTGGCCAGAAGTAGGAACGCCTACCCGATGGTAAACGTTCGATAGTGGCCAGAAGTAGGAATGCCTATCTGATGGTAAACGTTCGGTAGCGGCCGGAAGTAGGAACGCCTACTGGTAACTTCATAGTACAGCGACTGACGACTGTGTGTGTGAACGTACCTTTTGAGTTACCAATCTACATACTGACAGGTTTTTAGGAGGTGAGTGATAACCGGATAACCTAGAGGAAACCTACAAGGAAACGGAGAGAACAAAACCTCACACAGACCGTAACCTGAGCTCAGGATCAAACAGTACTACCCACAGTGCCATTGTGCACTATTCAGTTGTGACATATAAATTATAAAATAGCCTGCTTCCTTTTAAACACTTTTTTAGCGTGTCTACCTTCTCTACTGCTTTTGTGTTGTTTTTTTTTTCTTTTACATCCCTCCCCCCATTTTTTCTGTAGGTGCTTTATATTTTATTGTTGTTTATTGGGTCTCTGATCCTCCACCTACACGCATCCAGTTTTTCTGCTGTTCTCCTTGGCATTTTCTTTAAGTTATAATATAATAAATGTTATATACATGCCACTGAGGTGTATATAGTTGAGCGGTTTTTTCTGTTTTCACTTCATTGAGAGTCTAACAATCACACTGGCAGATGTAGATCCCTACCACAGTTTCCTTTTGTTAAGGTTCCATATATAAATCTTTTAGAAGCCAGGAACTTAAACATCCAACGAACTCTTAAGGAAAGAGTTCATCAGCTGAGAAATAACTATTTAAAAATATGATCTCAGATTAATAGCTTACATTCCATGGAGCTAATCCATCCATCCATCTATTTTCCATAATGCATGTGTATATAGATATATGTGTGTGTGTGTGTGTGTGTATGCACACCTACACATGGTTGCAGGGAGGCTGAGGGCAGATGTGGGATTCGAACCCCCAGCCCTGAAAGTACAAGGCAACATTGCTAACCACTAAGCCACCAAACACCCCTAATTTGTCCCTCTGGGGGAACTCTTTAAAAACCCCACATATAACTCCAACAGATGATCTTTAGTGGGTGAGAAAATAGCATTTTAGTGTGGATGGAAAGAAAAAAGATGAAGATTTAGAGATCCCAACCTTTCCGTCAATGCTGCCATCTAATGGGTTTCCACGGAAAGCACGACACACTTCATCGTAGTTTTAAAAAATTACTCATGCTGTGTAATGACAATATATTTTCATACGTGTTAATAAATGTTCTATTTAAAAAAGAAAAATTTTATAATGGTGGACATTTTTGCACTGGAGAATCCCACACAGTCAGTCTTGTTAGTTAGCTGGATTTATTAGGAAACCATTGACCAATCAGACAGTCAGCACACTCAAGAGTGACCAATCAGTCAGCCGCTACATGAGTATATAACGTCATTCCCATGACTGTGCCAGTTTAATCTATTTCCACACACAAAATATATAGTGGCTGTAAAAGACTGAATGTATGGATATCATTTAATACAGCTGATGTTACTTACTGTGTGAAAGGGGATAAGTGACTTAAAGGGACAAGAGATTATATTTCCAAACACATCAACCACCAATATTTTTCCTTAAAAGGCCTCTATGAATAAAAAGGTGCCTAAACACACCTTATCAACATCTATGGAGTGTAATATACAGTTTCTTGGCTAGAAATGTGGAAGGAGAGATGAACCACAACAGAATGATAATGCAAATACGATTCTAAAGAGGTGCCGACTAATCTTTATTTGGAATAAACAAAAATAAACGCTCTCAGTTTGGAGGCACCATTTTCCTTTGATACCCTAATCCCAAATAATGAACAAACCACAAGGTCTCTCTGTGAAACGTTTAAAATAAAGGGTGTTTTTAAAATTAGATATCACCATAAAACTTCGATTCACAAGAATTGTATTCCTTCCTTTCTTCAAGTGAGGAAAAGTACATGATGATAACAATATCAGTGTCTAGGTTTTGTTGTTGTCGACTCGTCAGTGCATCTGCAAATCTATGGTGTGTTAGGAGCGGATAGGACGCCGTCCGGCAGAACACAGTGCAACTCAATAAGTGGAAAATAAGGAAAAAAAAAAAGATCAGATGAAATATTACCAGCACACTCCTCACTCCAGGGTCAAGATGTGTAACCTCCATCACCTCATTCATTGGTTTAAACATCAAAAACCTTCTGGGAGGTTTTTTTTTGTGTGGAAATCATAGAACATAAATGTGTGAAATGGGTACAACAAAATATTACAGAAGATAAATTACATTGAACGTTTTTTATAGAATTATTTTCGAATTAACTGTTAAACCTTATTCCAGATTAAAGAAGTACATATTGATGTGAAGATCATTTCACACAGCACTCAATACTGAGATACCACGTTACAAATTTCCTGTATTTTCCTTAACAAAAAAAAAAAAAAAAAAAGGACCAAAACCAGAGTTTTCCTAACGGCTTCAAGCTAACACCAGGCAGAGAGACTGGTGACGGATCCACACGGAGTCCCGCTTTACGACGGAGGCTGCAGCGGCGGTGCGATTCTCCAGCTCGACTAGAATGATACGTGTATTGAGAAAGACAAGAAGGAAGAAAGTGAGGAAAGAGGAAGGTGTAAGAGGAGGATTTATGTTTGGGAGAAGTGGAGCTACACACTTGTCAGGTGTCATTAGTCCACTGGCCGCTTTTCACCGTGTTTCTTTGTAAACTCTTCTGCGTTTTTAAAGAATTTTTTACGGTCCTTTGAGTATTCTTCTGCTAAGTCGGCCCTCAGGGGATGTTCTGGCTGTGGGTCATTCACCAGCGCGATGAGTGACTGAATAACTGAAAAACAAAAACAAAATTTAGAAAACAAATTTAGGCAGACACGCCACATGTCTCAATTGGCATCAATTATTCAAAAATCCCCAAGCACCTTATTTATTTAGAAATGTATAAATATTTAAAATAAAATTGTACTAGAGGAAATACAAGAATGTAAATTTGACAAAATAATATTAAATAATATAAACTGGGAAGTAGCCGTATGTTAAAATATCTGACTTTTCATCATTAAATATTTTTTAAATTACTTTTCCATAAATAGAAATGTAGTTTTGTTCAACTCTGTGGCTGTTAAAGGATAATTTAACAAGTTTTTCTTTTTAATGCAACTGTATTGTAAAATTGTTCACGAACCTATCTATCGTGACACACATTATGTATCGTAGAAATGCCTTTGAGAACCTTGATACAGTCTGTCTTATTACAAGACATTCATGACACTTGTTAACAATAACGACACGCACGAGTGTGTCTACCGTATTACTACTACGGTTCGAGGTCCATGAGGTTGGTCCAAACAAGTCCAGTATCACTGACAGAGCTGTGTTTGGCCAAATACAGGTAACTTTCTCTGGAATTATTATTTTTCTGAAATTACAAAATCGAGCATCTCATCACTAATCCCTCAGGGTTGGAAAAAGAAATTATGCAGCTTTTTAAAAAGTGGGTTAAATATTAACTCCTGAGAATGTAAGGCTATAAAGCTATTAAACTGGCTCTTCGGTTTCTCATGCTGTAATCTCACTTTAATAACAGGATATAAAGCCTGTTTTTTTTTTTGCCATCACTCAGCAGTTAAATTCTACACTACAGAATGGAAGGTTCAAAGTTCAAGGGCCTTTAATTGTATTCTGCTTCGCTTGTAAAGCCCTCCCTGCATCCCAAGTGGCATACTTACATTACGTACTAAAAGTATGTACTCTTTTTGTGAAGAAAAAAGTACATCATTTTGAGTGTGTAGTAATCGTATAAAAGTACTGGGACATACCGAAACGTCATGTAAGGGAGGAGAACGTCGTTACCTAGTTACGCACACGGTCACCGTAAACAAACTCCTCATTGCATTTCAGCTTTTCTCCATTCATTATTCCTTATATTATTTATACTACATCATTTAATTCACCATTCTCTTGATTTATCTAAAATGTATCCTTGAATTCGGTGAAGCAAACCGTCACAAAGCTCCTCCTCCTTTGCGTCAGGAGTTGTGGGCAATATTAGCTGAAAAAGTGTCCACAGCTCCATGCAAGGAGCTCGCAAGACTCGGCGAAAAAACGTGAAATTAACAGGAAGCATAAGCAATGGCTGCTCCGGATTTATGATACCCTAAACTTGATCCTTAAACTGAAACCAGTTATTTATTTATTTATGTATTGTTCCTTTAATGCCATGCCAGCATCAGTGGCTATTTTCATGGCAAGATCAAGGTAGGTAAAGCAGGGCACACCAGAAATTGAAACCAGTTAATGCATTGCTCCGTTTTGTTAGAATAACAGAAAAAAAAAAAATGCGCGGCATTCAAATGACATGTCAATATATGGGGGAAAGGGACAAAAGGTTTCTTGATAAATATTACTAAAAAGGCTGGAGCAAACAGTAATACCACATTTTTAAAAAGCACTGACTGGCTCACAAACACAGCACCATGTTCATGAGTCGTACAGGATTTCGCTTAGTTTTTTTGTGATTGCTGCTGCCAAAAATGCTTGATATTGCTGCAGCTTCTTTCAAAATTTGCAATGCAATTTGTGGAATACATGAATTGGTGAAATTACAATTGCACGGTATTTTACAGCGCTGTTTGTAGGTAAATGTTGGTGTTTGTGGGTGGCTGTGGATCAGGTGGTAGAGCGGGTTGTCGGTTCGATTCCCGGACCACATGACTCCACATGCCGAAGCGTCCTTGGCAAGACACTGAACCCCAAGTTGCTCCCGATGGCAAGTTAGCGCCTTGCATGGCAGCTCTGCTACCATTGGTGTGCAAGTGTGAATGAGACACAGTGCAAAGCACTTTGGATTAATTAAAAAAACAAACAAAAAAAACAAACAAACAACAACAACAAAAAAACCCTATATAAGTGCACACAGCCTATTAAATGAGGCCTTTTAGCTGTACTCATGCTGGACGACTGTGAATTGAAGAGGGCTTTGGCTGAAAGTGCGTTGTGATGACGTCGCATGACGCGTCTCGGCCCAAACCTGAGAAAAATCTGTGGTTGCTCGATGTTGTGTAGCTTCACATACCTTGGTCAGTTTTGGTGGCCGGTTTCCAGTTCTCTGCACTAATTACAGGCAGACAGACCTGCCCTTTCTCGTCAATGTTGGGGTGGTAGATCTTTGTCTTGAACGTGATCTTCGGGGGTTTGAAAGGGTATTCTGCAGGGAAAATGATCTCAATCCTGAATGCCCCTTTGTCATATGGAGGGTTATCCTAAAGAAAAAATTTGCATAAGTCACCCGAGAAAGACACAAACTGAAAGTGAAACTTTTAGTAAAGATAACGCCTTTATGAGTCTGTACGCATGCATACAGCAGTAGACAACGACTTTTTCGAATAAAAGACAAAATGAAACAATGTGTTTCGTTAAAGCAGAGCAGAAGAGGGGACTTACTGGAACAATGAGGCCTTGCCATGTCAGGATATTCGATTCATCGACCTGAATGTTCCGGAAGTTTCTCATTCCAGATTTGCGAATTTCTTCAAGCTCCTACCAAAATGAACAAACACACATGTTTTCAATATGACATGCACCATGCATAAATGGAGCTAGACCTGTTGGATTGAGCATTTCAGAAACGGATGATGTCCTGGGACTTTCACACACTGCAGTCTCTAGACTGCGGCATTTGCAGGTGGAAATGTCTCATTGATGAGAACAGTCAGAGGAGAATGGCCAGACTGGTTCAATTTGACAGCCAGTCAAATCAACGCTCTTTACAACCAAGGTGAGCAGAAAAGCATCTCAGAACACAACATGCTGAGCTGTGAGTGGGATGGATGATTGCAATTTTTAAAAATAATTTACCAGTGAAAATTTTATACTTACAGTATTGAATTAATTGCCATATTATAGTATTGATACACATCTGAAAACTGTTTTTCAATAAACAAACTGAGCTGAATGACACAGACAACATCTCTATTAGAACCACCAGAACATCCCTCAGTCATACATACTATCAGTAAGCCTATAAATACATCCAAGCACATTTTAGTATGAACAAGCTGCCCATAAATAGTTACGCTCCCACATGGGAAATCTCATGATTAGAGATTTTCCTGTTTGTTAACAAAGACGTAATCGAGCAGCCAGCATATTTATCTGATGAGGAAGTATCCTCTTTACAAGTACACTGCTCACCATGGGTCAGTGTGTGAATCATTAAAACCATAAACATTTACACATGCATACTTTGATAGCCATCTAATCTATAAGGAACCCCTTAAAGGGGGGGGGGGGGGGGGGGGGGAGACACCACCACACCACTCATTACTGAGATATATAGTAAATATCTAGGCTGGATCACTTTCAGTCACGTGACTAGCTGACATAGGGAAACTGATCTGTGCTCTTGAAGTGAAGTCTACTTACAGTTTCGTTTTTTCTTCAGGGCCTTGCTAACTAGCTTGCTAAAAGCAAAGTATATACACAAACGTCTAACTACTACTGACTGTCAGATAAGGCACACGTTTTTCTTAACTTAGCCACCACAGCTAGATCATTTACCTAGCTAGCAATCTACACTGTCGTTTTAGGTTAATAACTAGTTACGTTAAAGGCTAGTTTAACGTCATTTCTGCTTATTTTGATTGTTAGTCGCCACATCCCTAATATCTTTATGTTAATAAACCGATGTACAGACACCATTTTATAGAACTAAAAATGTTATGGCTAGATTAAGACATAACCCGTTTTTTTTTCCTTCCACAAAATAGCGCACGGCCAACTAGCACAGCATATCCGAGACATAACTTATTTGACCAGATGGTTGTATACACTTATTATTAAGCTTTCTCGCAATTTATTGATAAAATACAACAAAAAGAAGACACTTATTTATTTAACAATGGGGCTGTACTGTCTATTTTCACCACCAAACCCGGCTTCTGAAATAAAGCTAACCGAGACTCACCGGCTACAGCCTAAACCGCATACTACCGTACTAAATAGTATGTTAAAACCTTACACCGCCGCTGGTTGCGTACTATTTTGTACACACTAATTAGTACGGTAGTATGCTGTTTAGGACATAGCTACCGTCTGAGCGATAGTGTAACTTTGAACGAAACTTAACCACAAACGAACGTGAATGAACTGATTTCTCATTCAGGTCAAGTAATAATTGGCTTAATGAAAATTCATCATTCGGCCGTAGACTACGAAAGCAACATAAAAACAAAAAACAGGGAAATAAAGATATTCTACCTTGTGCAGTCTCCTGCTCGCCGCCATCTTGAATCATTCGACTACTCCCAGAATGCACCGCGGCAACAAGACACAGCAGAAACTAATTAAACTCGTTTAAAAGTAACCTAAGAATACAAGTGATTAAAAATAAACGCGCAGAGCAATCGGGTTCTCAGTTATTTATTACACAGTTGACATTTCCATGTTTGTTCTACAAAGGAAATATTATAGAAATGTTTAAATATTGGGTGTAGCCAGAGCTTTTACGATGGGGTGGCCAGGTTAAACCCAATGACCGTATTGGGGTGGCAAAATACTCATCCACTTCCATAGAAAATGACACAATTTGGCTACCCCTACCTGTTTATGGCTGATTAGAATCCACACTGACTCCCCAGCAACATTGTTTGTCATCTAGCAAGATACAAAACAGTCTTAGCTAACATAACATTAGACTACATCTCATCAAGTACACCATCATAAGATCTTGTTAGCATTAACAGAAGCATTAAACTGAAGAAATCCAGTGTTATGCATCTAAATAATGAATAAACCTCCAAATAATGTTGTCAGTGAACTAATTTGCTCCTGTGTTTGCTAGCTAAAGTTGACTATGATAACATTTCATTCCATCCATCCATTTTCTGTACCGCTTATCCCACATAAGGTTAGATAGATAGAAGAATTATACAGGGTTTTTTTAATTTTATTTTTTTATCATCATGAGAATGTTTCCTTTTTCAGTATTAATTAGAGGAGGATATCCCGGTAAGGTGTGGGACACCATCTGCACACAACAGACAATTTTAGAGATGCCAATCAGCCAAACGCATGTCTGTGGACTGGGGAAGGAAACCCCCGAATTACAGTGAGAACATTCAAGCTCAAAGTGCAGACAGGACAGAACTGTGCTAACCACTAAGCCACCATTTCCCCTAAACTTATCTTATCTTATCAAATATAATATAATATAATATAATATAATATAATATAATATAATATAATATAATATAATATAATATAATATAATATAATATAATATAATATAATATAATATAATATAATATAATATAATATCTTACTGGGTTGACCATGCTTCATGATATGACAGTGGCCACCCCTGGCCACCCTTTAGCTATGTCCATGAAAAGTACACCAGTGGTCCATAACATCCCATCTACCTTTAATTATGTTTCTCTTGTTATGTTCATTTAACCAAAGATACAAAAGGCATATAATTGGGCACACCACCTCGATCAAATGTATCTTTAAACCCCAGTTTTGTAGGCTACCTTTTCTATAGTGCTAATTTGTTTGGGTCCAGATTCAAGAACTGACCACTGGTAGGCTTTTCTTTGGACAATTCCATTTGGGTTAAAAAGAAAAAAAATTTTACAAAAAAAACACCCACAAAAATAAAAACTATATGTAAAACATGATCTTTTCAGGGTTTTATTGCATTATTTATTGGACAATTCCAACTGTTTCATATTAGTTATTAATCATTAATCATTAATTGACTTTCATTCCTTTAATCAGTCAAACCCCATGCCCCCTGACCATACATTAGGCCAATTGATAATAGCTAAATCATCAAATAAAAATCATTGAATAATCTGAAATATAGCTTATGTGCTGTTCTGACTGTGACCCGCAGGATAGCTTAGATGTTGTTGGAGGTGTCACAGCGGTGCTAAACTGTTAGTGTGTCTAGCATAAATGTGCCTTTGTTCTATTTTTAGCCGCTAGGTTAGCTAATTTTTATAATGAAGCTGAAAATGGTGTGTTGATAACTAAGCTCAGTGTGCTTGGAATCTAGCTTGTTAGGTTTGCTAATGTAACAAAGCAACAACACTTGTGCTTTTAACAATGTGAGCTAAGCTAATGAAGGCCTTGGCACTCAACACATTATTGGTATATTGTTGTATTTTGAATTTTGCATTCAAGACTCTTTTACGTAGTGTTTTCCTACAATATTTTTCTACAATATCTACAATATTGTGTAGATTTGGCAAGATATTGTGGTATTAATGTCATAGATTTTAGGGGATGGAGTTGTGTACATTTCTATGGATATTAAAGGACAGCTGGAGTCAAGTAGTTATTTAATAGATGGAGGGTTAGTTAACTACTAATACGGATGAGCTCTGCTGACTAACATAGATTCTAGAAGGTAGTGTTTTTTTTGTTTGTTTGTTTTTGTTTTTTTTGTTTTTTGTTTTGACTGTTCATTCATGGTCTGCGTAAGTCAATGTTCTTTCTAAATGAAAATTTAAAAGTCAGGTGTATGTCAAGGCTTTGTAATGGAAACTCTACAATATTTAAATTTAAATAAATTTGAAATAAGTCCTAGACATACCATGCATTTGCCACTAGAGTGCCTTATAACAACAGTGATTCTATGTAGGCCACATAATACCTTTTCCTAGCATTAATAACTAAAGAATATTTGAGATCTGAGCTCTAAGTGTGTTTAAGTTCTTTGTGTGACCAAAAGATGTCACTCTAATGTCAGAGATCAGCACTCAGCGGCATGCTGCATTGTGGTGTGTTTAACTTGATGCATGTATGTGTTTGCAATAATAAAATGTCCAACACTAAGATATAATCACTGCATTGCTTTAATTATGACACTGAAGGATAAGCAGTATAGAAAATGGATGGATTTAGCGATGATACCAAGGAAATCACAGCAGTTGATCTGTGTCATAAATATTTTTGCACAGACCAGACTGTATCTAATTGGAGCTTTATGCATCATAGTTTCAGAATCCATGGATTTTTCTAATTAATTAATTAACAAATTAACAAATTAATTAATTAATTTTGTGTGTGTGTGTGTGTGTGTGTGTGTGTGTGTGTGTGTGTGTTCATGACTTTCCCAGTCTGTTTTGATACACATGCACGTGAGTGTATAACCAAACAACTAACAACTTTATGTTTCCTATAAACCATGTGACTGAATAGACCTGCCTCTTTTGGTAAGCACTGTTAGTTTGCCAAGGTCAAATGTAGTTGGGTGGAAATTGCTCTGGGTTCTGACTGGTGTGGCCACTAAAACGTGCACTGCATACCATGTCAATGACCTATGACAAAATTTTCAAGCTGGGAATCTTGGGGACTTTTACACTAGCATTATACTCATACTATATGTCTGCTGGAATGCAGCATTTACACTGCACATAAATATGTCCTTTTATTCACGATTACACTATCCAAGTCTATTTAATTTGTTAAAATCACCATATTGTGTATGCTCCGAAAGAAATAGTGAGTGAGCATCTTCAAATGTATGTTGGATAGTTTGCTTCACTTTCATTGCACCCTTTCTAAGGTGCTCATGATCCAACACATACACACTTATCGGTCAAGGATGGGGGCAGTAGTGTTGAGGAGACTGAAAGTAGAAACCTCCCAAATAAAAAACCAACTTAAAGCAGCTGTGGTACAAGCTTGGAAAAGCATCACAAAAGACAAATGCAACAGTCTGGTGATGTTACTGGGTCAATGGATTGATGCAGTTATTGCAAACAAGAGATATGCAACCAAATATTGTTGGTTTTTTTTGTTTTTGTTTTTTACTTTCATTTACTTTAAGGCTATCTGATCCAATACATCTGCTCACCTAAAAATTGATGGTCTGCCAGCAAATGTGCCATGTCCTAAGTTGCTCAACACGTGTACATGTAAATATTGGGAAATGAAAGCTGATTGTCTGATATTCATCTTTTTATCTCAAACCCAAATGACTTCAGTGTATAGCAAAAACAAAAGAATTGGCCTTGGGGTTCCAATACTTTTGGAGGGCACTGTACATACTGTTTCTTGCAGTAGGTAGAAACTACAATATAAACAGATAGAACAATAATTACAATATGTGCATATTTCACAGAAGCTCTTAGAAAAAAACTATAAAGCAATTAAGGAATCTGTGGCTTGTCACTTTTCAAATTGTTGTATTGGCTATGCCCAAGGCATATGCAACAGCTTTCCCTCTTCTCCCATAGACAGCTCTCTGGTCTTCATGGTGGTTTATAACAACAAATACGTCACTGGCGAAAGCCAGGGCTCAAACCAAAAGTAGACCATCAAAGCTATTAATTGTTTAAACAATCAATTTAACAAGGCACACCTGGGTAAGAAGAAGCACCTGTTCGTCACATGTTCCAATATTTTTGATTGCTTGAAAAATGTGTGGGTTCAAATAAAAGGTGCCATGATCTAATATGTTTAACAGATTTATCTGTAAATATGAGGAAATTAATGCTGAAATTCGGATGTATCGTCTCATATCCATCTTTTGATCTCAAAACCAAATGCCTTCAGTATACAGAAAAAAAAAGTCTAATAAAAAATTAGCCTTGATTTTCCAATACTTTCAGAGGAGAGAGTATTTAATACCTGCATATATTTCCTTTTCAATATTTTTTTCTTAGTACAGTTTTTTAAGATTGTGAAAGTGTCAAAGTGAGCAAATCGCCAGTCAGATTCCTCATAAATGAATCTTAATTGTACAATGAAACTGATCCCGATTCATAGCTTATTCACAGTCCTTTCTCACTGACTTGGTGTCATTAATACATTCCAGAATTAATTCATCATTATTACCATTACAAAACAACACAGGTATTTTTCACTCTTAAGCTGTTCATTTATTTTATTTCAGTTGAGATGTTTTAGGAATACAAACTGTATATAGTGTGCATAGGCTCTCCTCGGTTCTTTGGTCTCAAAGATAAAGAATTAACCAGATGACTACATTGAGTGGTTGAAAGACAAGAATTTGCCTTATATAGGCCTATAATTCATATAAGCAAATAATGGTGTCTTTAGTGTAGCATATGTCAATGATGAATTGAGTTTTCAAGGTACAAAAGAAATGCACCATGCCTTTGTTCTTAAGGATCTCACACCCAAAATCTTATTGAGATTTTATGTGTGTGTGGGATGGCAGGCATGCAGACTGTTACAGTCAATATTGTGTGTGGGACGTCTAATTGTTCCTTAGGTTCCAATTCCTGTCGAATTTCCCATAAGTTTCATTTCATGAGTGCCAACTGAGGTTATTATTATTATTTTTAATGTGGGTGTATAAAGCCTGTGGGGAATCACACAAGACTATGCACAACCTGTTCTTTAAAGATGAAACACATATTACCGACTAATGATAATACTTAACTCCAAACACAGGGTACTATTATGCATGCAGAGATCTGCACACTTCTAGGGACACTTATAATAAATCCACAGGGGATTATTCCAGTTATAATTCTTGTAAAAAAAAGTTGAAGCAGCGAAAGTTTTTTTCAAAAGTGTCCGTAACAATAAAATTGATGTTTTGCAGCATAGTGGAAGTAGACGGTAAATTCAGTGTAAGTAATCTTATCGAGAAATGTTTCTAAATACTGCATGTGGCAAAAGTACCAACTGTGTCATACACCTCTTGTTTAAATGTTGTTTGTTCAAAGTTGTCATATGACTCATATAAAATTGTGTCATATAAGCTAGAATATATACTTTGCATTGGTTGATGGATTATTTAAACCGTACTGTGTCCTAATCCAGCCAAAGAACCCCTTAATGAGGCCATGCAATGGCTCCTGGGTGCTAAAAATGAAACTTCTCTTACATCCGTCTGCTGGAAAAAGGATATGTACTGTTTGAGTAAGAAATACAACATCACAGAGAGGATCTGGCAAATGTCTCTCTTCCACAGACAGAAGTATCTCACAGAGGTCAAAGCATGAAAGTATAGGGTCTCTGGTACAGGAATTATATACAAATGGGGTCAAATTACAGGCTGACATTACGGATGAAGGGTAATGTCTGAATGTCTGGTGAGACTGAAGGGACTGACAGAATTTTAAGTGCTATTTACTGTAATTTACTTTAAGTCTAACTGATCCTATACTTTTGCTCAACAAAAAATTGTTTGGTCTGCTACCAAAGGTGCCATATTCTAAGTTGCTCAACACATCTGACTGTAAATATTCGGAACTAAAAGCTGATTCTCACATTCATCTTTTGATCTAAAAACCCAAATGTATTCAGTGTATAGCAAAAAACAAATGTCAAATGTAATACATTTTCAATTCAGGTTCTCTTTTTGTTTACAAGCACCAAAGGGGTGTATAATCCTTCTATGAGTAGATATGGTCAGGAGCCCAGGAGAGTGTAATTAAAGCTGGTATTGTCTGGTGGGATGGAAGCTGTCATTTGATAAGGGTGAACAACCCAGTGGATGGGGAATGGATGACAGTCTAATTAAAAGGAAAAAAAAGATTATCATGCCTCTAGCAGCCAGTGCTAGGCCAACCTGTTCTTTGCTTTTATAGGAGGATTTAGAATGAATGTCTATGCTGCACAAAACAAATGACCTGTGTATATCACCTAACTACTTACCATTGTCTTGAGCTGCATGTCAGGCAGAAATACAGATTACAGCATGACTGCACTCTCATGTGAAGGAATTTATTATCCTTTGTCCTGTGCACAGCTTATGGTCACAACAGTTTTATTATAGTTATTATAATTAAATAAATACAAAATCCCTCACAAACTTTAATAATGCTAACAGTAGAAATATTGCCTCCAAGCTAACTGAAAAGAAATAACAAGCCAATTTAAAAAGTATATAAAATATAAGCTCTTTCCAGACATCTTTATGTTTTGCACAACATTTGAGTGACTTGAATTCTAGTATTTTTGTGGGAAATTGTGCCGTGTTCCAATGATGATACACAATGTATTATGTACAATTATCTATTTATCTTTAAAGGTTAGATTACAACGCAACTCCTTTTTTTAATCTGCCTCTAGACCAAGATAAACTGTTTTATGGCTACAAAAAAAAAGAAGCTAATTAAATATATTAAAAAACATTAAAAAACAACAACAACCCCAACTGACACACAAACACACAAAAAACAGAGACTGAGATGGTCTTAACTATTGGGTATTTACTTGAATTTAAAATGCAATGAATTTTCACGAACTCAATGTAGTTGCAATTCAGAAAAGCTGCTCCACAGCTATTCTATTCTACTCTCTTCTATGCTATTCTATTTACTTTGCCTTTCATTGCTCTATTCTATTCTATTCCATTATATTACTCTATTCTCCTCTATGCAATTCTATTACTTTTACAATGCATTGTTCTATTCTATTTTATTCTATTCTATTCAGTTTCTCTGCTCTGTAATGTGCTGTTCTGTGGTATTCTATTCCACCACCTTAAATACACTATATGGCCAAATGTATGTATATAATAATGGTCTGGGGCTATTTTTCAGTGTTTGGGCCCCTTGGGTCCAGTGAAGGGTAATGTTAATGTCAGTGCTACAGCATACAAAGAAATTTTACACAATTGTATGCTTCCAACTTTGTGGCAATGGGAGAAGACCCTTTCCTGTTCCAACATGACAATGTAAATTGTGAGTTCATGATATTGCATGACATTCCAGCATGTTTGATGAGTTTGGCATGGAGGAACTCCAGTGTCTTGAACTGAACCCCACTGAACATCTTTAGGATTAACCAGAACTCTGATTGCAAACCAAGGCTTCTCAACCAACATCAGTGCCAGGCCTCACTAATGCTCTTTTGACTGAATAAGCACAAATGCCCACAGACACACTCCAAAATCCTGTAGGAAGCCTTCCCACAAGAGTGTAAGCTGTTTTAGCCTTAAAGGGGGGCTATGCTCTATATTAATGGCCACAGATCAGGAATAAGATGTTCGATAATCTCATATGGGTGTGATGGACAGGTTTTGGCCATATAGTGTATCTATAATTGCATTTCATTCACACACATACACACACACACACACACACACACACACACACACACACACACACACACCCACACACACACACACACACTTTGCACAGTAGTACTTGTTGCACTGCCAATTTTATTGAGCAACATCTACACACTGCACAGAGTTGCACTTCCTGGAACGTTTGTTTACTGCTGAGGAACCAGTACTAAACTTCATTTACTGCTTCTCAGCTTACCCCCATCATTCCTGATTTACCAGTCAAACCAAGAAATGTGTTCTGTAGTGAAAGTCCCTACACTAAGATTACAGTAAGTTGAGGTCCAGTTTCTTGTTAACACGAGAGATGAAGCATTAAATAAGTCATTCTGGATCACTCACTATATAAATCATTAGGATAAGATAAATCACCTGCACACTGAACTGTTATTCACGTGTCGGCACTATTGTGTCACCACTGCTGAACTATGTAAAGATCAGATAAAATATATAAGTAATGTAAGGTGTAATAAGTGCGATAAGGTTCAGCATAAGGTCGGTAAACATTTGGGCGATTACAGTTCAACTCCCGAGGGGATTTTCTTTTTGGGAATTTTTTTTTCTGGTAGTCCTATTATAATTCACTTATGTTGTACAAACCTTTCAATTACAATGTGTTGTCCACTGTACACCTATTATATCACATTTCTTAAAGCTTTGGTGGCCTATTCTTTGTTCATATCCTTTTGATTGCTCTATTTAGCTTATGGCAAGGTTCACTTTCTCTTCCACGTCTGTCTGGAGTTCAAACCAACAACAATTCCAGGTAGAGTAAAAAAAAAAAAAAAAAAAAAGAACTGTGAATTAGATGTTGAGCCCTGCGGTATTGTTCACTCAGACCACATTTGGATTAGGTTGCATTTCAGCACTCAGTGCTTTGCTTGTTTGCTTAATGTAGTCAGAGTACTACCTGTACTCTTTTGAAACTGAGCCAGTGGTCTCAGAAGGGTTTTTTTATTTTTTTTATTTCACTAGTTTCTCTTCTCATTTTGTCCTCATGTTTTGGGGCATGACATAAAAAGTACTTTCAGAACCTCTTGTCCATTCTGATGTATTTCTCTCTCATCAAACCACACTACGCAATAAACAATGTTGTAACCTTAGAACAATTCTGATTTGCCAAGATAAGCACCGGTAGATTTTAGTATTGTGCAATTGTGCAGTTTAGAGTAAACAATGGCACCTTGTTTACTACATATTATACACATGCAGCTAAAACACAATCAGTGTGTGTAGATGGTGGTAAAATGTGTCAAATGTCACACAACACGCATAAAACTACTTGGATAGGTGAAAAATTATGTCTCATGTCTCCACTCCATTTATGATTTATGGCTTTTAAACTTGCTTTCTAATTAGCAGGATTCCCTAGCAAGTTCATGTTTTCTCTTCGCACAACAGCCAAATTGGTCTAAAATTACACTTCAAAATAGATTTGTTATGTCAAAACAGCAGAACTGCATTTCTTCCAAGAATTCTGTCATAGAAATAATACCAACTGGTGCATTACAGTAGGCGCATTATTTGCAGGGTAGTACCTTAGAGTTTTATATATATATATATATATAAATATATATATAAAGAGTTTTATATATATATATATATATATATATATATATATATATATATATATATATATATATATATATATATATATATATATATATATATATATATATAAAAGCAAAAACAAGCATTTAATCATTGGTTGCTCTTTGCCTGGTAATGGGATCAGATATTTTACAAACTTAACATTACAATCAGAATGAACTACACATCTTCATCATTTACATCTTCATTTATTTATTCGTTTTTAAAATAGTATTCTTTACATTTATGTTCATTTGTTCATGCTGTACAGTCTTGTGTTGTTGGCACATGTGTGCATGTACACTTTATGTAGAAATGTGCAGGTCTTATTTAGTTCTGTGTCGTCTAACGTAGTTAGTGTGCTGTTTTATGTAGCACCATGGTCCTGGAGGAATGTTGTTTTGTGATTGAAATAAAATTAAAGCCACTTGACTTAACTCATTCATTCATTCATCCATTCATATATTCATTCATTCAGCTTCAGTACCTGCTTTATCCAGTTCTGGATTATGGTACATTTGGAACCTATCCATCCACACCCAGGGGAAATTTACAGTACGCAATCCACCTGTTGTTGGAAGGAACCGGAGAACCCGGTTGTGTGTATTGTGTGGACAATACACTCAACAATTATGAACAAAATGTACAAGAAGCAAACATACTAATACTAATTTGCTACTCAAACGTAACTGTACAGGTTGGTCTACTTAGTCTGCTTCATTTGACCATGCTCTACACTAATCATCTCACCTTATGTTCTCTAAACCTATGTTTACACGTGAAAAAAAAAGCATGCTTTATCAATCTTCAGTTGAGGAATCCATCTGATCATGTGGATGATGCGAATGAACTTTTCATGTCTTCTACAGGGCTAAGATGGGTAGAAGTCATGGGCATTTCTATTCACAGCTTCACCGGTGGCACTGCACTGAAGTGCCACTGCTCTGTAACAGTGTTTTGGCTATGTGGCACAATCTTCTTGGAAACACACACCCTTGTCCTGATGCCAGAAGTGACATGATGTCAGGTACTGTATGTGGGGGCTGATCATAGATCAAGATAATGACAAATATAATCAAGGCTACCTTGCAACCGTTTGGCCAAAGCAGAGGCTTTAAACTGACTCCAGATGTTGGCTAAATGGTGCAAATTAAACAGAGAGGAAGCTAGAATTTCTAAAGAATGTAAAGAAAAAGAAGAAATTGCTGCTGAGAGTAGCATTAAAGTGCTTGTCAGTGCAAAAAGAAAGGGAAGCAGAAACACTTAGGAATGTATTTCGTTTTTCATATTCTTTTCCTGAGAATATAACTGTACTTGTTCTCACAGCAATAATTGCGTCTTTCATGCAATGGTGGACATACCAACAATTTATCGACAAACCACAGGGAAGTGAAAACTTCCATGGTTAGATATAATTGCACAATACAGCCTATTTGAACCGTGCTTGGATTTTGTGCAGAGCTGAAACAAACCATGCCTTCTTGTGCTTGGATCTGAATTCATAAAGCATTTGGAAAGCATTACAAAATTATGCCTCCATTCACATGACCAAAAAAAAGAAGCTTTTATTGAGAGCGTGAGACTTGGTCAAACAGTAAAAGAAAGGGTGGGGGAGATGTGACGGGAAGCATTTGGAAAAGCAGTTGGAGAGGCGGAGAGTGACGGTACCTTCTGAATTGATGAGTTTACAAGATAATGAAAGTGAAAGTTGATGCTGATTGCAGGCAATAGGTTCTGCAGGTGTATAAATATAGCTGTGTTATGGTACCTGTGCACACACCTTCAGGAAGGTACTACACGTTTCCATCTGATGCTCAGAAAGCTGAAGAACACAGACGCAAGCATGTCGAATGCAGTAGTTGCTCTTCTCGTCTTCACTGCACTTCTGTGGAACAATGCTCAAGGTAAGACTCATACACAAGGTAAAACCCATACACATGCACATGCATGCAGCTCTATTGCTGTTTCTGTTACTTCAGAACAAAAAGGATGTAGGTCATTCATCCATCTCATATCACTGTGGCGTAAAATCAGGGTCAATGACCACCGGAACTAAAGTCTTTTAAAACTGCAGGCCTATTGTGCGCAGTCTGAACTTTCTACAGTGTGTGGGCTATGAATGCTATCATTCATTTTTCTATTCTCAAGGGGTCTTTCCATTTTCTTCCAAATGACCAGATTTCCTGTAAATGAAAAATATATGCAGCAGAAGCATGCAAAGAAATCCTCTCCAGTTCTTCAGTTCATATCATTATATATGCTGAATTACAGATGTTCTATTTTTGCATTGGTTATTTATCACTATCATTGTCACAATGAGTTGTCTCTCTTTCTTCTAGCATTCTCCAATAACGCCGCTGACTGCTGCCTGTCCACCAGCGACAGTTTCGTTCCACGCCGCATTGTTGACTCCTACATCATCCAAAACATAGACAGTGGTTGCCCCATTCCAGCTACTGTGTAAGTATTTTATAGAAGAATATAATAGTATAGTCAAATATAGTCTCCATCTTTCAGCAACCTCATTAACACCAAACCTTTTAAATACTCACTTTTCTTTCCCTGTCATTTAGGTTCATCACAAAGAAAAACAGGAAGCTGTGCTCTCCACCTGCCAATGACCTGAGATATCCATGGGTGATGAAGCTCGTTGAATATATTGACAATCGTAATGACAAGAGCAAAGGTAATGAACTATATAAATATCTACGTAATTATCACAGTTATGGAGATGTATAGAGGTTCATGTTATCCTGTCTTTACTGATTTACTCTTTCTCTTTGTTTAGCAGCTCAGTGAAAGACCAGGTGAATATGTCCAGGCCTGTCGGCTCATCACGCCTGGATTTTCTGTGACAGCTTTTATGATGTTAATAAGCTACTTCGCCTTTGTATCTGTCTTATTTTTCATCTTGTTTGAACATTTCAGAAATCATGCACATGCTCTCGTGTTATGCTTCTCATACAAAAAAAAAGTGGCATGGTGCATGTGTGAATCTGTGTGCATGTGTCAATACTGTTTTATACACATTAAATCTACTGGTGAATTGTTTTTTTAATTTTTTTTTATGAATATGTACGATGTATGCATGGCTATTTTAAGAAGAGTGAATTCAAATAAAACTCATTTTAGTAAATAATACCTGTGTTTGTTGCATTTCTGATCAGTCTAATATTGATACTGATAGATATTGATATAGGATATATAATAAAATATATAATATAATATGGGGTATAAGGATTGATATTGTGATAAATTATTCTTTTAAATGATACTTTTCCTGAGATATCACATGTATTGTAGGTACATTTATAACATATATATATATATAATATACTGTCTGACTCTATAGTTACTCACAGCTGATCGTAAAATATTATTGAACCAAACATGTCTTTATTTTTCCTTCATGGTAAGCATATTGAGCTCATGTTGGTTTTTACAGGTTTGTAAATGTAATACTGCAGTTTTTCTTGACTGGGGGGAATAGTGGCTTAGTGATTAGCACATTTGCCTCGCACCCCTGGGGTTGGGGGTTTGATTCCCACTTCCATCATGTGTACACAGAGATTGCATGTTCTCTCCGGGCTTTGGGGATTTTCTCCAGATCCTCTAGTTTCCTCCCCCAGTCCAAAAATATGTGCATGGGCTGTTTGGCATCTCTAAATTGTCTGTAATGGGTGTGTGAATGTGTGTGGGATTGTTTCTGTAATGCGTACACACTCTGTCCAGGTTGTCCTTCATTTCAATGCTTTTTTATGTAAGAATAAGAGTACCAGTAAAAGGTAAAGCTGTAACTTTAATTTTTCCTACATGGGACAGAGAGCTTGCCGGTTTCCCTGTAACTTGACAAGCTGCATTTGTTTTTTGTCTTAATAACGTCAAGTGAGAAAAAAGATTAGTTGGTCAGGTAATGACGGTTTATAGCTGTTGTAATGTAATCAATCATGGGAACTAACTTATTTTTTGGATGGCACACAACTTTTTATAAATGTAATGTAAAAAGTATGACGTGTTAGTCAAAATAATAAATAAAAAATTTTACTGTTGCCAAACTGCTGTGGTATAAAAGGAATAAAACACTTCAAGATGTGCCGTTATTGCAAAATAACCAATTTCCTGGTGCTGACAGTAACTCCACTTTGTGTCAGGCCACATCACAGCACTCTGTCATTGATTATTTTCCTATAACGTCATGCTCTGTCCTAGTTTATTCCTTTTATATATGTTATTATAGTATTGTAGTGTTTTAAAAACATTGTCAAGTATTGTGATATAATATTTGCTATATCTCCTACTTTTATTGTATATGAATGTGGACCCAGTAGACTTAAGAAGCAATATTTTGCATTTATTATTACTGATGTATTGTGCACATGGTTTTAGCAAGTGTGCGACAATTATATTGCAGTCACACACCCTCATGCTCAACACAATAGATAAGCACGTTGGCTCATCTGTGAAATCCCCGAAGTCAACAAAGAATAAGATACAAGTAAAGATGGAGGCTGCTGATTTCATTACAATTACAGTGAAACCAAGATAGTGAGTGATATTTACAGATTCTATCACTGTTTTCCCAAAATCGGCTGGAGCCACTCCAGTGGCAATGCTTTCATTTTTTTCATGTAAGGCTGCTGCTTAAGGTCCAAATAGTCCAGACAGTCAGATAGTCTGGACCTTAAGCAGCAGCCTTGTATGAAATGTAAGGCTGCTGCTTAAGGTCCAAATAGTCCAGACAGTCAGATAGTCTGGACCTTAAGCAGCAGTCTTATATGAAAAAAACGAAAGCATTGCCACTGGAGTGGCTCCAGCTGAATGTGGGAAAACAGTGATCGTACAAATCCAGACAGGACCACCATTGGTGTGAGAAAATGTGAAACTGGCACAGAATTTAGAACATTTATTCTGCGAACAAAAAAAAAACATTTTATGGATAATGTAACACACTATATTTTCCAAAGCAAGCATGTCCTCAATAAGTCCTCACTGCAGATGATTAATACAGATCTTTATATTTTATATACTAGATGATAGGATAATTGCACAAAATAGACAAAACACACCCTATTTTATAACTATTTTATGTGAGGCATGGACTCTACAACACTTCTGTAGGTGTGCTGTGTACCTGACACCAAGACGTTACCAACAGATCCTTTAAGTCATGTACGTTGCGAGGTGGGGCCTGTGTGGATTGGATTTGTTTGTCCAGCATGTCCCACAGATGATCCATGAAATTGAAATTTGGGGAATTTGGAGGCCACGTCAACACCTTCAACTCATTGTCATGTTCCTCAAACCGTTCCTGAATAATTTTTGAAACCACCTTCTTCCATTGATCCATGTTCTGATGGTTATGTGCCCATTGTATGTGCTTTCGACGGTGGACAGGGGTCAGCATGGGCTATGCACTGTGTGATGTGTGATGCACTGTGTGGTCTGACACCTTTCTATCATTACCAGCATTAACGTCTTCACCAATTTGTGGTACAGACGCTCTTCTGTGGGACTGGACCAGACAGACTAGCCTTTGCTCCTCACGTGCATCAATGAGCCATGTACATGCACAGTATATATGTCTGTTTGTATGGGTAGTTATGTATGTATGTGTGTGTGTATGTGTGTGTGTATGAGCCAGAGATAGAGAGACTGGAATTATTCAAAGTTTAGTGTTTGCATGTATGCTTTTTAAAAAGTCAAGGACTGACCTTTACTCTAGGAAGGCCTGGGAATCCCCACATTTGACTGAAAGCAGGTTGGGAGGGAGGAACTGGTCCTAAAAACGAAAGTTAAAGCTTTACTATAAAATGGTTGCAGCAGAAATTCAACAGAAGGAGGAAGATAGAGAGAGAGAGAGCGAGAGAGAGAGTGAGAAGGAGGAGATTTAACATCCTTAAAAGCAGCAGCAGTATCTGATATTGGCACAGAAACAGGACGTGTGTAACTCTCATCCTCTGACCACAATGGCTCGCTGTGGCTTTATTAGTCTGTGTGTGGGTGTATGGATCACTGCATTCATCATGAGCATCAGCGTGGATGGTAAGTTAAGATGAATGAAGTGTGTGTGTGTGTGTGTGTGTGTGTGTGTGTGTATGTGTTTCGACTGCATGGCAAACCTAGACTGTAATATGCATATTGCAATTGGCAATTTTGCTAGAGCATTCTGGACATTTCTTTCCCTTCATTCAGACAAATCTTCCTAATCTCTGTATGTTCCTCTCTATCATTTAGTGTCTCTTGGAGAGCAAGCATTGGACTGCTGTTTGAAGGTCAGCCATCATCGCATCCCAAAACGCATTGTCGCCTGCTACCACGAGCAGCGCAAAGGTGATGGCTGCCTCATTGATGCTGTTGTGTGAGTATCCCAGGGACATTGACATTTAAATTTTTGCTCAGTGATTCTAAAATCAGTACATCTTTGCAAATATTCTAAACATTCTCATGAAACTCTGTTGAGAGGAGAAACTCCATGCTCTGTGGCTTCCATTGTCATGCTATAAATGGGAGAAAAACAAATGAGTGGACTACCAATGTGCAGCAAGTTAGTACAAAGGCTCGTCTCGATTCAGAAAGCTCTGCCTCTTGCGTAATCATTTAGGTCTTTAGTCTAGGCACATGTATTGGAGGGAACAATGATGTATGTGTTTGAATTTTGAGTTGACCAAAATCACTGACTGCACCTTTAATGAGAGTGAATCTTAATGAGTGCTTCTGCCATTCCAGTCATGGAAGCAGGAGTAAATTTTGATCATTTGTGTTTGTACTTTCAGCTTCCGAACTCGAAAAGGCCGGGATCTTTGCGCTCCCTCTGAAGCCGACTGGGTCAGAGAGCTGATGAAAAAAGTGGACGAGAGGCCAGTGAAGAAAAACAAGGTATATAAGTTCATTTGAAGTGATATATGTATAAGAGATTGTAGCTTTTGCTTATCATAGTCATGAATATATATTTTTTCTTTTATTGTGTGTAGTTATGGTAAAGTTTGTATTTGTTTCATTCTAGAGAAATACAAATATGAATTGTTAGTTTTTATAATTCGTGTCAATATGAAAACACACATTATCATCAGCTCAGAGTGGCAATTCATTTGTTGAAATGAATTACATCTTGGGTTTAATTCGCGTTGGTGCTAATCTGACTCAACTACTTGCATTGAGAAACCACAACGCTTAAAACCACAAACCACAAACAGATTCTCAGCTGATTCTCTTCTCTTTCTCTGTTTTGATTTTGCAGGATGATATCTGTCAAGGCATAAAACCCTAGACTGCTTGGGAGAACACACACACACACACACACACACACACACACACACACACACACACGTGATCTGGTGAATAAAGCTGGAAGTTTTAGAGATCATGGCAGCTAAACAGAGCTAAATTTTAATTCTACAATGTTTCCTGTGATAGCATGCAATTTAAATGACCTTTTTCTCTGCATTGAAATGCATCTGCACCTTTATATTACTCCAAGTGTTTTATTTTACTACCTATAAGCTTTTTAAAAATACTTTGACACCGTTCTATTAAACTGTGATGAAGTGGAATCTGTTGCTTTAATTATAAGTCAATCAGGAAATGATTATGTGATTAAAAACATTTCTCAGCTCTGTGACTTTCACATTAACTTGTTACAAACTAAATGAAATAAAATACAAAGCAGAAGGAAATTAATGTCCATTTTATTTTTTTGGTTTTGTTTCTGTCCAACAACTGTAACTGTATGAAGAAGATAGTTTTCTTGAAAAAGCTTACTTTTAGCCTTATTGTTAATGATTTCCTGTGTATTTTGGGCTAAAAAATTATTTAAGTTTTAAAGGTTGTTTATGTATCTTTGTCTAATGGTCATTTGTATTTATTTTTTTATCATTTAATTAACATCCTTGTCGTACTGAAATATCATGGACTGTTATGAAATCACAGATAATCACAAAATAAACGTTATTTTAGTTACAAACGTATTGTTTGCATAAATGTATGCTTATTTTTTTGGATAAATAAATATTATTAAAAGCACTATTCATATATCGTATACTGTATATTAATATCATGAATCTATATATTAAATATATAATGAATTAAGTGAGCAGCGTTGCAGAACTGTAATAGGTCATCCTCCAACATCCTCCAGGTGGCAAAAGTAGAACAGTGGGCAAATGAATGGGGATTTAAACTATCAGCTTCAAAATCGCAAGTTATATGTTTTTCTAAACGTCATAAAACAGTACCACTTAAATGATATGGGCTAGATCTTGAACAGGTCAAGGCTGTGAGATTTTTAGGAGTGCTTTTTGATGAGAAGCTGACCTGGTGTCTGCATATTGATAAAATTAAGAACAAATGTAAAAAGATGAATAATGTCCTGAGATGTCTGTCAGGGCGAGACTGGGGAGCAAGTAGGGCATCGCTCATAAATATCTATCAGGCTCTTCTTAGGGCCGCCTTTGATTATGGTTGCCTAGCATATATGTTGTCATCACAATAAAATAAAATAAAAAAGCACAAACACTCCGGATCTGTACTAGAGCATTTAAATCATCACCAGTGACTGCATTACAGGTTGAGACAGGAGAGATGAGATCAGGAGGGTTAAGATCATGATGGCATATTGGATAAATCTAAAAGGGCATAGCAGGTTTCACCCTATGAAAGCCATCTTACAAGAATGCTCAGAGTTTTATAGGACTAACTTTAACAGTTTCGGATGGTTAGGAAATGCAAAGGCACAAAATGCAGGTATCTGTCACCTACAAGTAAGCCCCATTGTGGTGATACCAACTGTACCACCCTGGAGAGTCATAAAACCATCTGTAGATACAAGATTACAACAAATATTAAAAGAGAAATCTACAATAGCACCACAGGGGATAATAATTCAAAACTAATTTTTTCGTTCTTCATTATGAAGTAGCAGTCCAAAAAAAGAGCAACCAATCATTTATCAGTGTGCACTGTAAAACTATTAGGAGTCCTATTGGCACTGGAGTGGTTGGAAAAAAATAATCAGAACCAAAATGTCGCTATAGCTTCTGACAGTCTATCTACACTATCAAATATACAGTCTGGGAAAACATCATGGAGACAAGACATTGTTTACCAAATACTTTATCTGCTTCTCATACTCCATGGTAGGGGACTGAATGTTTCCTTGTTCTGGATTCCTGTACATGTAGGGGTAGAAGGAAATGAAACTGTGGATGTACTGGCAAAAAGATAGATAAACATGGAACAGTTGATATACAAGTACCATTAAGTAGAGCAGAGATCAAAAGCATTATAAAGAAACACACACATAAAATATGGCAGGAATACTGGGACACAGCTGACACCGGACAACACCTATATATTATACAAAAATAATTAGGCTTGAGTGTGAGGCAGGGCAGGAACCCAAAGGAAGAGATGATAATTACGCGTCTTAGAATAGATTATGCTGGCTTAAACCTAGCATTAACAGAATAGGAAAACACCTCACTGGACTCACTTCAGTACACATGAGACGGTAAAACACATTCTGTTAGACTGCAAAAGATATGAGAAGGAAAGAACTGAGCTAGAGATGCAAACTGGAAAGCAAAACATGACACTAGAGAACTTGCTGGGGAAAACATCTGGGAGCCGCCCCCTAATAAACTATCTAAAAAATACTGGGATAAGTGAGAGACTTTAGTAATCTAGTATGAATATCTAGTATATAGTTATTTATTTCTTTATTTTTGTTTATTTATGCATTATTGTTATTGGTATTATTATTATTTATTTATTTATTTATTTATTTATCCATCCATCCATCTTCTATACCACTTATCCTTCCTTCAGGGTCACGGGGAACCTGGACAGGGTGCCAATTTAATTAATTAATCAATCAATCAATTAATTTATTTATTTATTTATTGCCAATCTGCTGCCCTCAATCCAGTCCAGTAGGTGGCGGTAATGCACCTTAAGTTGGTTTGTCAACCGCTAATGAAACAAGAAGAAGAAGAAGAAGAAGACACCAGGTGGCGCTGACGCACACCGCTGTTTGTCTCGCTGCTGGTAATAGTTTCAAAGAAGAACATAAATCTCCAAACCCCTTTTTACTAAACAATGCTGCAAACACGACTGAGACTCTGTTTGGATTTTTTGTCTCAGACGTTGATCTTCGCTTTGCTTTTAAAAGAAGATGCTAGATGTGATGTCGGTAAGCTGCGTTTCATGTAGTGTTATTATTATTATTATTATTATTACGGTCAGATTAGTTATGTTAGTGAAGTGGGCGACAAATGTGTCTCGTTGCCAAGGAACCTGAACGCTTTGGGTTGTGTTTCAAATGGCCCTATTCTTTCTATTTAAGTGCACTACACAAGCATGAACTCTAAAGACTATTCAGTGCATCATGTGTCCTATAGGCAGCCATTTGGGATGGAGCCAGCTATAACGCTTTGGTTTAAGATCCTCAGTTACTCTTTGTACTAATTGATTGATATATTAATATGCAGTATCACCTGCTAATTAATCATTATATATGTGTATATTTAACATTTCGTCTTATGGTTTACTTTTAGGTAGCTAAAGATAGCTAGGAAGGTGAATATCTGAGCATTAACTCTAAAGACATGGCTCAATCCCAGAAAGCTCCCTACTTACAAGATAAATGCACTATTATATAGGAAAGGAAAGGAGTAAGATGTAGGCTAAAGTTAATGTAAATGGGACAAAAATTTAAAAAATGATATGCTTGTCCAGAACAAGGGGATTTGCATGATAAAATTGTTAAATAATAACATATAGTAATAGCATACTGATAATACTGGTGGCTTGGTGGTTAAGGCTCTGGGTTACTGATCAGAAGGTTGGGGGTTTAAACCCCAGCATTGACAAGCTGCCACTGTTGGGCCCTTGAGCAAGGCCCAACCCCAGCATTGACAAGCTGCCACTGTTGGGCCCTTGAGCAAGGCCCAACCCCAGCATTGACAAGCTGCCACTGTTGGGCCCTTGAGCAAGGCCCAACCCCAGCATTGACAAGCTGCCACTGTTGGGCCCTTGAGCAAGGCCCTTAACCCTCTCTGCTCCAGGGGTGCTGTATCATGGTTGACCCTGCGCTCTGACGGTATGCAAAGAAAAGAATTTCACTGTGCATATGTATATGTGATCAATAAAGGCTCATTATCATTAAAATAAACATGACGATCCCAGACTAGGTTTAATAACAGACATTTAGCAATAACATGATCATATAAAATAACATTTTATATATATATATATATATATATATATATATATCAATATATCAAGTCTGCTTTATTTTTAGAGCACATGTTAAAGACAATCAGGGTCCTGCCAAAGCACTGTACATCATCTCGGCTAAATATAAGTAAATCAAAAGAGAAGTAAACCATTAAAATTCAAAAACCACAGATCAAAGACTGGACAAAAACAGAAGATCCAATATTACATATGTTAAGGACCTTCAAATGCCTAGGGAAATAGAAATGTTTTTATATTGGATTTAAAACTGTTTACAGTGGGAAATGCCTTAATGAAATAGGGTAAGTTGTTCTGCAATCTCGGAGCTGTGACACAAAAGGCCTGGTTACTTTTGCACTTCTTCCGAATCTGAGGAAAGGTAAAAAGCAAAACAAAAAAGTTCTTAAAACATGCTGATTATAAATTGAAGTAACATCTTGTTAGCTAAAAACTAAAGAGGCAGATGCCTCAAGCTAGCGTAGTTACATCATGATAAACAACCTGTCTCAGAATCTAAGCCCAGAGCATTTAAACACAAACATCCAGCTACATATCAACTCTCAGAACTAATCTTACAGAATTTCTCATTCATTTGTTCATTCATTCAGTCATCTTCAGTTAGAGCTTTATCCTGGTCAGGGTCACGGTGGATCCAGAGCCAGAGCACAGGTCGTGATGTGGAGCTAAACCCTGAATGGGTGTTTCTATACAGAAGAGAACTTTCTGGACCATCTCTACGTCACTAACATTAGAACAATCTGAATAAAACTTACGTCTGAAATGTTTTAAAGTGGCAGCATAACTGAAATAGTTTGAATTGTCCAATTTATACACATTAAATAAGGCGGAAATGTCAAACTAGCAAAAAAAAAAAAAAAAAAAGCACACAGTTCTTAGTCTCTGCAGAATAGATTAATTCAGTTTGGGCTTTTCTATTTCAGATTGAGATTCATTTGAATGAGGGAAAGCGCACATCTAATATTTTTCTTTGCTTGTCATTTTCAGTGTTTCTTCCTTCAGTCCAGGTTGTATCTGGCCCAAGAGCGTCTGCCTTTCTGGTTGGAAACGTGATGAACGTGTCTCTGACCATCAGCAGCGTCAAACCATCCAATGCTACAGGTACAACCCTAATTCCGAAACAGATGGGACAGTATGGAAAATGTAAAAAAAAAAAGTCATTTGGAAATTCATTTCACTCTGTACTATATTGAAAACACATTATTAAAATTATTAATACATTATTCTATGTTTTACTTTGTGAATTTAATTTATTTTTGAACATATACACTCATTTAAAATCTGATGACTGCAACACACCAAAAAAGTTGGGACAGTCGACTGTTTACCCCGGTTTAACATCACCTTTTCTTTTAATAACACTTATTAAGTGTTTGGGCGCTGAGTGAAGACACCAGTTGGTTAAGTTCAGCAAGTGGAATTTCCCCCCATTCATCCATTATGCATTTCATCAGCTGCACAACTGTACAGGGTCTTTGTTACCTTATTTTGTGCTTCATGATACACCACATATTCTCAATCGGAGACAGGACAGGACTGCAGGCAGGCCGTGCTAGCACCCGCACTCTCTGCTTACGCAACCATGCGCTTGTTATCCGGGTAGAATGTGGTTTGGCATTGTCCTGCTCTGGTTGGCAGCGTATGTTGCTCCAAAATGTGTACATATCTTTGTGCATTAATGATGTCCTCACAGATGTGCAAGTTACCCCTGCCATGGACACTAACACACCCCCATACCATGACAGACGCTGGCTTTTGGACCTGATGCTGATAACAGCTGGGATGGTCCTTTTCCTCTTTGGCCTGGAGAACATGACGGCTGTTTTGTCCAAAAATTTTAAATGTCGACTCGTTGGACCACAAAACACGATTCCACTGTGCTACTGTCCATCTCAGATAAGACCGAGCCCAGAGAAGTCGGCGGAGCTTCTGGACAGTGTTGATATATGGCTTCTGCTTTGTATAATAAAGCCTTAACTTACATCTGTGGATGCAGCGGCGAATAGTGTTGCCTAACAAAGGTTTACCAAAGTATTCCTGAGCCCATGTCAGGAGATCCATTACAGACTCATGACGGGTTTTAAGACAGTGACGTCAGAGGGATCGGAGATCACGCGCATTCAGAAGTGGTTTTCGGCCTTGCCCTTTACACACCGAGATTTGACCGGATTCCTTGAATCTTTTAATTATATTATGCACTGTAGAAGGTGAAATGCCCCAAATCCTACCGATTTGTCTTTGGGGAATGTTGTTCTCAACAGTGTTGGATTATTCGCTGACTCATCTGTTGGCAGATCGGCGAGCCTCAATCCGTCCTTGATCTTAAAGGACTAGGCCTTTTTTTTAGAGGCCCCTTATATACTATGATTAGACAATTACCTCACCTTTTTCACATCATATTCTTACTTCAACTTGTCACATCGCTATTAGTTCGAAATTGCCCACGTCCCAACTTTTTTGGAACGTGTTGCATGCACCAATTTGAATCTTCCAAAAACTATGAAGTTGATTAGGTAAAACATCAAATACATTGTCTTTATACATTTTTTGTTTAAATACAAGTCATAGTACATTTGATCTTTTGTTTTTATTAGCATTTTCCATACTGTCCCAACGTTTTTGGAGTTGGGGTTGTCTGATCATGAGTTATGATCCCTACACATGTTTTATTTTACCACAAACTATAAACCAGACTCCAGTCATAGTTCCACAGCTATATATGTATAATTAGCTTTTTCTGTCTGATAGGACGCCTCCCTCCAGCCTCCTGCGAGCCGTCCAGTCTCAGTCAATGGACTGTGTCACAAGAGATGATGGGAAAGGTGAGTATTTGCTGTTTATGAAGCTTCTTAAATGATGGTCCCAGAGCCACATCACCCTGCAGTTCTTGCTTGGTTTCCCACTGAAGTTAAGCAGGGTTGAGCCTGTCTAGTCCCTGGATGGGAGACCTCCTGGGGAAAATTAGTACATTTTGGATCGCCATGTGATCTACATATAAAGGATGAAACGTTAAATATTCTCACACTAAGACACATTCAGTCTGTCTTGCTTCTGAAATTTTCCACCCAATTTAGTGCGGTCGATACAAACCTTTCGTCCTTACAAGCTCGTAAACTAATCCCAACCCTGTATGGCGCGACGTCTCCATTAAACAGTGGTGTGTCTTCTCCTGTAACAGAGCAGCCTGGTGCGTGTGAGTCTGAACCGGAGTCTACAGCTGTGTGCCAGCGCGAATGAGACAGACTGCTGTGTCCAGCCGCTGTGTGTGAGAGAGACTGTCAGGGTTTGTGCATGTCTGGGCAATGTTCCCCAGGCCACTCTCATCGTGCAGGCTCAGATCTACGCCCAGCTGCTTCCCAGTGGCCCTGTGTCAGGTCTGTGAACTCTTCTGGACTGTTTTCTTTTCTGCATTGTGTGATTATAACCGTATCAGTGGTGTGTATTTACTCCTCCTGTTCTTGTAGAGAATAAAACTGTGATTCCTAATCAAGTGTTCCAGCCTCTTGGTCAGTGTCCCTGTGACCTGACGGCGAAATCGTGTGACGTGCGATGCTGCTGTGACCCGGTAAATAAACATGTCCAAATTTGATTTCTAATACAGTAATGCAGAAGCTTTGATTGTCTGAAACTGGAGTTGGGCATCCGTATAAAAAATGAAAACATTTAAATGTACCAAGCATTTCAATCATGTCTGGTGCAGTGTTTGATAACGTGTTGTCACCTGTGAGCATAAGGTGTGCTTGTCCATGCTTATTTCGTTCCTACAGGATTGTGCACCAGAGCTGTTGTGGCTTTTTGCGGGTCAGTGTCTACCTGGACCATTTGGAGGAATTGTCTCTCCTTTTCCTGATTATGCCTGCTCCGCTCAGTCGGCTGAAAATGCTCCTGATTGGTTCCCTTTTCTCTGTGTCACCTCTCCTTCGGAGAACAACCCGTTCCTTGGGCTTTTCTATGATGGCACTACTGTGTAGGTGATTTTTTTTTTTTTTTTTTTTTTTTTTTTTTTTAAATCTCTTTTCGTAATTAGATTTACTCTATTTCTGATTTACTGAATGTGTGCTTCTGTGTGTATCTGAACGCTCCTCCAGCACTCCGAAGCCCACTCTGTCTTTCCAGACTCAACAGGTGGCAGCGCCTGTACCTCCTACAAATTACCGCCAGGGGGCACCAATCTTCACCACAGACAACCAGTACTTCACCATCCCACAGGTGATCTAAACAGAATATGGTTCATATTCACGTGCTGTCTGATCAACTACTTAACGAGACTCATGTTTGGTGTACCTCTGTGTGCAGGTGTCCTTGCTGGGGCAGTGCATTGAGAAGGCTCCGGTAGCGTTCCTGCAGAACTTTGAGGCCGTGTGTGTGAGAACTCTGCAGTCCTGCCCTGCTACACCAGTTGAGCTCAGCGTAGCAGTGAGAGATGAACAAGGAGGTGAGTTTCTTATTGTTCTGAGTCAGGATTGTCAAGTTCAAATTCTGCCCATTCTTTTTTTTTTTTTTTTTTTTTTTTTTTTTTTTTTTTAAACATGTTGCTGTTAAAATGATTAGCACCGATAGCCAAGGCTCTAAAAAGTAGACAGTTCTAGAAGAAAGAAGACCCCTTCAATTAGGATGGTGGGTGGGAATTAGAGAAAAAATGTGGGGAAAAATCCAAAAAGAAAAAAAAACCCATTTGAGATGGGCAGAAAAATGTAAGCTTAATCATTGGTTACAAATGTCTTCTTAGTGTTAAAATCATATTTTTATGGAGTGCTTGAAAGTCTCAGAACTTCATTTTGAAGCATCTGGAACATATATATAAGTTTCATGTGTGTTCATATGTGCAGGAGTAGTCACAGTAGCCATCGTGGATGAAGTGATCACAGACCTCAGCCTTTTCTTATCAAGTCCTGCTAATCCCGGTCAGTTATTTAGAATCTCCACTCCATCATGTGCTCTTTGCCAGTATTTGGTCCTCGTCTTTGTATGAACTCTCCTTCTCCTCTGTCTCTTTTTAGCAGCTGAGACACAGTTGTGTGTGAATGTGGTTCTGTCTTTAAGTTATACGTTTCAGTGGAAGGGGAACGGCATTACAGCCATCAGTGTTATCCGCCGCATTGGAAACATCACCTTCAGTCCTGGAGGTGAGAGTGTGTTTGCACGTCTAACTATATTTATGCTGAGTAACATGACAGCAGTGAAGCCAAACTGTTTGTTTGACACCTTCTACTGGCTGGCTGTTTTCAAAATTTTAACCACAGCCATCGGAGGATATAAACAAGGTTAGAGGTAATTATATATTACAGTTATTAGAGAATGTTTTTCACACTTATAAGACAAGATACAAATGTTGAACTGAAATTTTGTTGACGTTTTTAGTTTTGTTTTTTTTCCACTGCAAATTGTTTAAAATAGTCTGTTTGCCCATTTCTCTTACTTAGGATAATTAATAAAATACAGTAAATGCCTCATTGCGTTTTACTATAAGTGAAATATAATTGGTTTCTTCATTTTGTCCTAATGTTGTACAAAACATTCCAGCTGTACTACAGTTTCCAACTGTCCTAATGTTGTGCAAACATTCACAACCAACTGTAGTTTTCATAAACCTCAAGAATTGAAGTATTATAAGATTATAAAATATAATAATGACCGTTTTAGTGTTCTACAGCACAGTGGGAATCAGTTCAGCCATGTTGTACACTTTGATAAATTTATCAATTTAAAATTTAGATCCAAAATGTATACATTTCTGTAAAGCTTCTTTGTGACAATGTCCATTGTAAAAAGCACTATACAAATAAACTGAAGTGAATAAACTTGAACCTTCTCATTCTCAGTGACGCTGACGACCCGATACTCTGCAGTGTTTGTGAATGGAAATATCACAGCTCAGCCTAACTCGGGCAACCCAGGTCGAACTACATTTCAGCTCTTGAATGGTCCAGGAAGGAGTATAAGTAGGTCTGGCTTACTTTTGATTTGTTTTTTTTAGGTTATCAGGTGGGAAGGCCTGTGATCGGTGGAGTTTCGGATGATGCTACAGGACCTGTAGGGAGAACACCAATCAGACTCTGGCAAGGAGGTAACATCACAAGTGTTACATAAAACCTTTCCTGAAAACAGCTATAGTATCTGCAGGATCTGCTCCAACTCTTTATTACAACACATGGTTATTCATAAAATAATAAGTAAAGAAACTTTACCCTCACAACTTTCAAAAATTTTAGTTGCTTGCCCACCAAGAAGGAGAAACACCAGTGTGCTATTTCAGTTGCCTAAGCTGAAAAGTGATTGCTCGCATAGTGTAATGACATATGGCAAGCTAGTTCGTTCGTTTGTTAAGTGCAGACTAATAGAAACAAAATTGTTGGCCAACGTGTCGATTATGAGATGTGATGTTTTGTCCTCACGGCCCAAGTCAGGTTAGCGTCTTTATTGTCTGTCTATATGTTTAATCACATGGTTGGATATTGTGTGCATGGCATGGCTCTCAGCCTTGTTTTGCTTGGTTTCCTCAGTGTTCACACTAATTCATCTCTGTAGTAAAAAATGTTCTCCCAACTGTCATGCTGTAGGCAGGTTGTGTTTCAGATAGTGGTATAAGGAACAAGTAGTGTTAAACTGTTATAGCTAATCTATTGAGGTGTGTCCCACCACCACAAGGCACGTTAAGTTTAAACGTAGCTACATTTTGCTCAATTCAATAAGGAGTAGTTTTTCCTTTTCTTGTTGTTGAATCTACTTGTTCGCTGGGCAACTATGAATATAAAACTAAAATCCCGGACACAAAATCTGCTTGTCCCACCCAGATATCCAGGCTATTCATTTGTCCAACTCTGACTTCTGTCTTACATGCAGTGAGAGATGGCCTGTGCTCCTCCGCTGACCTGAGACCAGTTCTCTATGGAATAAACTCAACGTCTGGGTGTCTGATGCCTGTAACTTTGCTTAATCTCAACCAGTGCAGCAAGCTCAGGTGAGTGCTATAATCCACATACTGTCCTACAAAGAATAGTCCGGTGATCTAACGCTAACCCTAACCCTAACCCTCTGCTGAATGTAGTTGATCAGCTAAAGAGTCTTATCATAGGATTTCACATAGGATTGCTAACACTTGATTTTGGACAGTGTACCGTTTTGTAAACATGATCGAACCTTCAGTGTGTAGCTGAGAACGGCACCATTATGGGGGCAGCCATCTTGGACAGCCAGACACCTTTAAAAAAAAATAAATAAATTCTTCCCCCCATTGTTTGTATCCTTCTTCACTTGGTGCTCATTTTACAAAATACCTCCCAAAGTTTGAAGGTGGAAATTGTATTTACTGCAAGAATTTTTGGTGCGATAGACTTCCATTGCACATTAGCCTTATAGCAAAACTAAAGAGAATCCTGGACACCAAACATGTCTTGAATTATTGATTACATTTAATAAAAACTGTACAAATTTTTGAAACGACTGTTATTTGAAATAGCATTACGGGGTAGAAAATTAATAAAGAAATAAAATTGATTCTTGTTTCAAAGACTGTGTTACCCAACAGTCTCATTTGAGTCTGCATTGACATGTTAGTAAGTTAGAGCATTGTGGCTCAACCTTGTTTCTTATTTCAGAGAAACTGTCCGCTCCACGTTGGCTGCTTTAGTCCCTGCTACATTGGTTTCCAGAACAGGAAAGCCAGATTTCTCCACAGTGACCAGCTGGACCCGCATCACTAGTGAGTAACTGAAAAACCTGTTGATTGATACAATTTACTGTGAGAAAATGCTCTAATGACTTTGCAAAAGATCTGGATTTCTAATGAAATCTTTCCTGTGAGCTGTAACATTTAGTATATATTTAAATTGTGAATTAATTGTCATTAAAAAACATATTAATGAGTCAGTGTTTGTTTTATTTGCTATTACATTTTAAAGTATTAGTTCAATACGGTTTTATAGAGTTTGACTCAAAATCAAGGTATGTATGAACTTGTCAGCAAGATGTTTTACTATTTGAAATAGGTTATGTTATGTTATAAAATGTCTCCCATGTCTTCAAGCTGTAGTACAGAACACTAATCAGACAGCGGGGGGCTCCGGGGGCGTGTGCTCTGGTGTTCCAGCTCACCTACACATTCACATTCGAAGCGTTGTCATGGGAACCATAGGTGGGGTACCACAAAAAACGATCCAGGCTGTGGAGTTAAAGTAGGTCAATGCTTCTTCATCTTTACTGTTCCTGTTCCTACTTCACCGCTATGTTTAAGATGAATCCACTGAATCAGATTTCTTCTTCGTTTAGTTTTAAGGCATCTACGTGGAGTTTAGAGTGTGATGCAGGTCAGGGAACCATCTGCATGACCCCAGACCTGACACAGACTTTCCCTGTGACCTCTTCTGTGACCTTTACCGAGGCTCCCATCGGCACACAATCCCCCATGTCCAGGTGAGTCAGAAACAATTCACAGGTTAAGAGAATGCACTGAACTCTGCAACTTGAATGCTTGAAAGATTTTTTTCTCCTTTAGCTAACTGAAAATATCAAGTATTGGAATTTATACCGTGGAGAATGATTTAAAGTATAGGAAGACTCCGGATCCATCGTGTCTCTGACCACCTATATATCCCATCTTGGCTTGCTTTGTATATGGACTAGAAGGATAACTTAATTTAGCACTTTGTTATAGTGACAAAATGCGGGATCATGGGTAATTTAGTGAGGTGAGATGTACTGTATGGTGGAAAAGAGTTGCTTTTTATTTTTTTAAACAGGTACCTTCATAGTACCTGTTAAAAAAAAAAGTTCAGTGCCTGATGAGACAGCATTAGGCAACAAGGCATCACACTGTAACTCCCATTTGTTTCAAACACACCTTTTAGTCTATTTAGATATCTGTCCACTCAGTGTGTAGGTTTTGAGATGTAATTGATTACCCCAGGGCTGGTTGCTCTTCACTGTCTTTGGATTATCTCTCTGTCTTTGTCCGTCTGAGCCTTTTGGAGTAGCAGCTGTGGAACGTTTCTCGATTACTGTATTGGACTTTGTTTGCTTGGAACTTGATCGCTGTAATTATTTCGGTGCACACTCCTGCACATGGAGCCTCACAGCACTGCTGAGTCAGCTTCCTCTCTTCCTGGAATTTCAGACCTAATCCAGTTCTCCAAAGCTGTCTTAAATAGTCATACAAATATATAAATATTTGTAATGCTGACTGAAAGGCAAATCAGGGGTATATAATCATTAGTATTAATGTATTTGTTCTAATACATTATCGTTTCTATAGTAACAAGTAATTCAGGTTGATGTGTATTGTTCTCTTTGTATGACTAAGATTTATGATCAAGATTTCTGTAAGAAGAATGTTTGTTTAAATCAATGATGTCAAGCCGTCCTGGACCGATTGCAGCAAAACAGGCCCAAACCATGGTACTACCACCACCACGTTTCACAGACGGGATAAGGTTCTCATGCTGGAATGCAGTGTTTTCCTTTCTCCTAAAATAACGCTTCTCATTTAAACCACAAAGTTCTATTTTGGTCTCATACATCCACAAAACATTTTCCCAATAGCTTCCTGGCTTGCCAATGTGATCTTTTTGAAGATCAGTAATAAACTGCTAATCCTAGATGTTCACATACTTTTGCCACTCACAGATATGTAATATTGGATCATTTTCCTCAATAAATAAATGACCAAGTATACTATTTTGTCTCATTTGTTTAATTGGGTTCTCTTTGTCTACTTTTAGGACTGATATTATGTTCTAGGTCATATTTATGCACCTATATAGAACTACCCGTGCATTCAGCGGTTCAAATGCCCACCTTCCAGCCGATCAGAATCCAGTATTCAGACAGACCATGGTGTAATCGTATTCCACAGCATTAAATGTGACCTATAAATGTATTTTTTTTTTTAAGAGTACATGTTTTTTTTTTCCTTCTAACAAGGATAAATATGAAGGTTTGTATGGTATAAGCAGAATTCCACTATGTGCACTTCTAATAAAATAATCACCTCTGGAGTCCTTACGTGACATCTGAAATGGTTTAAGTCATTTTGTGCCTTAGTTCCTCACTTTGTGGATGGGTCTAAGGTAAATGGCAACTATTGAATATTCATTATAATATACAGAGTAAACAAATAATCTGCAGTCATTTTCTTCTGTTATTTCTCCACTTCAGGTTTCGCATTAACTTTACAGAGTTTGACTGTGACAGGAATGATGTGTGCTGGCCTGAGCTTGCCTTCCCCCTCACACCTTATTACACTGGTGAGACCTCATACAGTGGCATACAGAGCCTAATATGTGTCATATAATGTTTATTTCATGTGTTTGGTGGTTAAATATTATCAGAAATATATATTTTAAATATTGTTACTAATATTATTATTATTATTATTATTATTATTATTATTAATATTTTGTGTGTGTGTGTGTGCATGCGTGTGTGCGCGCATGTGTGTTTTTGCTGGCAGGTGAGCCATATTCTCAGGCTCTGGCTAAAGGACTCATCCTTGTCTTCTTCTTTATCGCCGCATCTGTCTTAGGAACACCTTGGAGACAAATCAGACAGGCATGGAACAATAGCTCACTCTAGAGTGAGAGTGAGCGAGAGAGAGTGTGAGAGAGAGAATGAGAGAGAGAGTGAGTGAGTGATCACTGATAAAGTACGTTTATGGTGGGGGAAAAAGACGATTATTAATCAGTGGATTTAGTATGGAGTCATACTGCAGTCATGAGGGTTTTTCTCAGGAATGTAATTTTGCTATTTTTGATTAACTACACCAACATCATTGTTTTGTACGTGTTTTTATTTTGCAAGCTTTCTTTTTAAGTCTATTTGAAAAGCCACTGTAAGATAATACATATTTGTCATTAATATTTATTGTGCTATGTTGTACAGATTTTATTGTGGAGTAGATTTGTATAGAATTTTTTTTGTACTTGTCTTTTTTCTAAATAAAATTGACACACTTTTACTTGTTCAGTCTAATTGATTAGCCAATACATGTTTTGGTATCTGATGTTTACTACTTCTGCAATGAACTGGCATCCCATCCAGTGTGTATTCCCACCTGGTGACCAGTGTTCCCAGGATAGGCCGCTGGATTAGGTAAAGTGGTTAGGAAAGTTGAATGAATGAAGGGGGGAAAAGTTTACTCTAATTTTACACTGTAGCTCAACAACTAATATAGCAAACAAGTAATTGAAGTATGTGCACCCATGGTTTCCATGTATTCATATACAAACATTGTAAAAGCTGTGAAATGTCATCTTTTAAATAATTAATGTAAAATATTTACACAGTTAAAGGTCAAAGTGGAACTTTGTTATCGACTGCACCAGTTCGTCTAAATACTTCCACCTTCAATCCTTGGGATTGCACTGAGTGGGGAAAAATGGGTTCTCTTTGTCCAAGATGGCTGCTCTCATAATGTTAGTGTTCAGTTACAGGGTGAAAAGATACATTTGTTGTTTGTTTGTTACTGTAGCATGTTATTCACAGCGCAATAGTACAAAAGCAAACACTGGACACAATTCATGTAGACTGACTGTATTTGGGGTAAGTGGGAAATCCTGTAAATATAAATTTTAACAAAACATTTGAAGAGCGTGTCCATTTGTGGTCAAAATACTCATTTTTGATTTGACTTATTTGGTGTCATGTAAATATAAAAAAACAGTTATCATCTGCATGCTTTAGTATTCATCAAAGAAGCCCATCTAAGAAACACTTAGCTTGGTCTGGATATGACATACATCGGCTCCACATGATTGAACTGAGTTACATTAACCCAATTTGTTTACATACATCAAACATGATTTGATCATGTATTTTCAAAACCCTGAATAAAATCTAAGAGTTTTTGTTCAGTGGAGGTTGCTGACATTCTGTAACAGTCCCATCAGGATTTTGCAATTCTGCAAAAATCAAGTAAACTCCACAATATTTAGAGGAGCTGGCAGTTTTTTAAAATTACTGCAGATTTGGGCCAAGACGCATCATGTGACGTCATCACAATGCGCATTCAGCCAAAGCCCTCTTCGATTCCCATGCGTCAAACATGAGTACAGCTAAACACTCTCATTTACCAAGTCGAGTAGTTTTCCACATAAAAAGCACAAAAACCTCTCCAAGTTGCATCGCAAATTTTTTAAAAAGCCACAGCAAAATCAAGCATTTTTGGCTGCAACAATCACAAAAAAAACCCTGTGAAATGCTGTAAAGTGATGATGCTATTTATTGAAGCAAAACAAGTCATCCCATATCAGCTGGGCCTGTGTGAAAATGTATTCGCCCCCATAGTTACTAATTCCCCAACTCTACGCAACTGCATTCATAATGGGATGAAGCTGGACGAGACGCAACCAGGCCTGATTACTGCAAACTCTGTTCAATCAAATCAACACTTAAATAGAACTTTTTCAACAGCAGTTGGTTAAACAGTGTTACTCAGTAACACACTATGCCAAAGTTGAAAGAAATTCCAGAAATGATGAAGAAGAAGGTGATTGAAATACATCCGTCTGGGAAGGGTTACAAATCTATTTCAAAGGGTCTGGGACTCCAAAGAATCACAGTGAGAGCCATTATCTACAAATGGAAAAACTCAGCATAGTAGTGAACCTTCCCAAAAGTGGCCGACCTTCCAAAATTCCTCCATGAGCACAGTGACGACTCATCCAGGAAGTCACAAAAGAGAAAAGCACCACATCAAAGAACCTACAGGCCTGTCTTGCATCAAGAAAGGTCACGGTTCATGACTCCACTATCAGAAAGACACTGGGGAAAAATGACATCCATGGAAGAACGGCGAGGTGAAAACCACTGCTGAGGGGCGTGTGACCGCGTCATTCTGCGCTCTCACTGCCTGTGTGTGAGTCTGCAGCAAGTGTGTGAGTGAGCAGCCGAACTGCATAATAAATAAATACAGCTTAAAATGTTTAAACAGTAAACTGTGTGGATCACTCCCCCAAGTCCTAGTGCCCACCCATGAACAGGTTTAAGATGCGATGGAATCGAACTGTTGATTTTAAAAAAGAGAAGTCAAAAAGAAAATATATTGGTTGATATAGGCCTATTGATTTGTTTGGGGGCGGGGTGTAATAAATATTTTTTTTGGGGGGTGGGGGTGAAAAATAGACATGGCGATGTCCCTGCTGAGTACATATTCCATTTTTTTCAGTGCACCTATTATTAAGCCTTGATGATCGATATGATATCGATATAATACCGCGCAGTAATATCGCCATTAACTCACGGTATACCGTGCGGCCGCTGCTCAGCTCTGCTGCTGCTGGGAGGGAAGAGGAAACTGAATCTGACTGCGCGCGCATGTGTGTGTGTGTGTGTGTGTGAAGCCGTCTCGCAGTGCCGTTCATTTCGGCTTATTCAGTCCGTGTATTAAGGGGAGATGAGCGGCAGGGTTGGAGATCTGAGCGTGAAACAGGCCGAGGCTCTGGCGCAGGTGAGTATTTTACTCCTGCTTCATGACTTTGGATTTCCATCAGGTTTGTTTTTACTTCCCGGAAACGTGGAGCGCTTCTTCCTTACCATAGCGAAGCTGGCTGAGAGATACATGTCGCACTGAGAGCCTATTATTCTGCCATCAAATCCATTTCACTGTTGCTCCAGAGATCTTTAGATCCACACATGGACACAGTCATAGCACGCCGCAGTTCTGCAGATGATTTTGCACACAAAAAAGGCGTGTATGTTGTAGATCATCATAGCATTTATTTAGCTGAATCATCTCTAGATCCTCACGGCAGCTGTCGATATTCTCCGATATTGATCGCATGATGTATTTCCTCTTTGTTTTTTACGGGATGTCAGTACCAACTTACACAAGAGATCACACTACCAGGGTTGCCAGATTGAACCCTCCTTCCAATGACAGTGAAACAAAAACGACAACATTGCACTGTTTTAGAAGGTTCTTCTGTTTGTTCCTCTTGAAGAACTCCTTAGGGGGTGGGTGGGGGGGTGGGGGGGGGGGGGGGGTGTTACATTAGTGTTACATTAAAAATTCAATTCAAGGATACTTTTATTTAATGACTATAAAATGTAATGATTTAACACTGAAAGCGGGTGGAGGGGGTGTGATCTGTAAGTATTTTACAATTTGAAAACATCAGATCAGCTGTATACTAACAGAATTAGTCATATATATTAAAAAAAAAACATGGAAAAAAACATAATAAAAAGATACACATGATGTTTCTGGAAAGTATGTCATGTATAAGTATAATAAATATGACATCATTTATCATGATATTTAATATTTGCTTAAACGTGCAATTATTTGTTTTCAACATATTGATATTGAACTTAATATACTGGTTGCAGGTATTGTACTTTTGTTAATAATTTTCACACAGAAGTAACTCCATGTTTTAAACCTGCCATGTTCTTCTTGTTCTTCTTGTTCTTCCGCTTCTTCTTCTTCTTATTAGTACGTTGTAGACTCTGCGAGAGAGAAAATGAACATATCTAGAACACGTTATTGCCCGATAGATCGCTCTGTGATCCCCCTACTACAGAAGGTTTTCCTTTCACGCAGGGTTCCGAGTAGACTAAGGACCGATAACTACTTCGAATGAATATCATTTAAATAGAAATATAATTCAATTTAAATGAGCATAATTGAGCAGATAACTGCACAGACAGTCTGGCAACACTGTAATTCCACACAATTAACTTATTGTTTGTTTCCACTTTCTAATTACGACAGTTTCGGGAAAGGGTCCAGGATGTCTTGCCACAGTGTCCGTCTCAGAGCGACCATTTCTTACTGCGTTGGCTTCGAGGTGAGAACAGATCTCAACAAGTCTGTCGATAAATGGCCCAGCACCATTAGATGGGAGATTCTTTTATTAACCTGCTGCAACAGTGATATTACAAAACAGAGTTTCAGTTTTATTATATAACTAAATCCTCTTTCTCACACATTTGCTCATACAGTTAGAGCTAGAGGCAAGTGAAAGGGATCTATTGTTTAGTCCTGACTCAGCAGCGTGCACAATGAGCTAGATTAATCTCAGCTATAATCTGATTAGAGCTCTAAAACAAAATGCAGCATGTCCGTGCAGTCAGCTTTGGTCAACCAGCTATCCTATATGGCTATTTGAACAGTACTACCTGCACACTAACAGTTTGGCAATAACAGAAACAGGTGTTTGAGGGTCAGTAGACATTCTTCAGTAGTAGAAGAAGAAGCCTTTATTTGTCACATGTACATTACAGCACAGTGAAATTATTTTCTTTGCATACCCCAGCTTATTAGGAAGTTGGGGTCAAAGCACAGGGTCAGCCATGATACAGTGCCCCTGGAGTAGAGAGGGATAAGGCCCTTGCTCAAGGGCCCATCAGTAGCAGCTTGTCAGTGGGGTTTGAACCCCTGACCTTCTGATTAGTAACCTAGAGCCTTAACCGTTGAGCCTCTGATTTGAACAGGGTCAGGGAACTTTTTAAAGCAGTGTTTACTGAAGCTTAGCTGAAACATGGACTTGGCTTTGTGATAAAGAATGTCGGTTTTTAGAGACACTGGTCCTGATATCACCAGCAAGTGATATGTTAACATTATCACTGCTCATTTATTATTATTGTACACAGTAAACCATTTACACTGGGTGTGTGCTGTTACATTTATCAGATAACGTTGGTGTTAAAATGTTAAGGTTGTTTTTTATGCCGGTCGAAGAGTGGACCAGCACTGGGGCAGTTTTCTCTTCATATTGAGCGTGTTAAAATATGGCCTATGTTTAAGAGGCATTATACCACAGCGCTCGAATCTGATTGATCAGAAGGTCTTAATTAATTAATTACATTTCTATAACAGCAGCGCTGACTGTAGTGCCGACTCTAATCCAAACCACAGGTTTATACTGTATTAATGTGCTCATTCTTATTCTAATACGTTATTGTTTCTATAGTAACCGCTCATTCACACAGACTTGAAAGGTGGATGCTCCACTTAATCAAAGCCTAATGATAAACACAGTTTTTGAAAAAGTTATTATTATTTTTTTTTACAAATAAAAGTGTACAATTTATTAACATGATGAAATTTTCGATAAGGGGCTGTATATTTAGCATTTTTAGAAGGAGTCTCTAGTGTCAGTGCTTTGTAACAAGCTGTAGCTTTAGAATGGAGGAGTCTGCGCTTTCTTGGTGACAACACGCTCCATTTTTTTTTCTCTTATTAACTTCAAGAGAGGAAAAAATAAAAGCTAGTGAGAGAACAACGGCTTATAAGTGTTATAGCCTGTAGAACTGTTACATTAAGTGATAACTTGTTTTGTGAATATTCTATAACATTAAATGTAACTATAAACAGAGGAAAAGTATGACTTGTAAATAAAAAAGTTGTGATTTGTCAAAAAGTTGACAAATTGCTGCATTATAAGAATGTTAAACCACTTTGGGACATGCTGCTCTAGGAAAATAATTAACTTTGGGGTGATAACAGTAACTCCGCTTTGTGTTGGGTCACACTGCATCACCCCTTCATTGATTATTTTCCTCTAACAGCATGACTCTTCATGGTTTATTCTTAGCTTCTTATATTCTAAACGTACTCGACGTAGCCCATCAGGCTTGTAAATAATTTTCCTTCAATGATATAATATCATGCAGAAGAGATTATATAAGGCATAAAACATTTTCATCAGTGGTTACAAAATCGTTGATAAGCCAGAGTGGCTCCACTGCTTTGAATATATCTGTTTAATGGTTCTGAATTGTAAATTTATCAGATAATATTTGAATATGGAAATTTTCAGCTACTGTGTCTTATGGTTGAAAAGCAGGTTTTACCTGTATGGTCCTGTCATATTTTAAGAGGCATGTTTTTTTTCTTCTTCTCCTTGTTGTGAATGCCCGATGTTAACACCTCCACACGTGACTGACAGTGCCAGTTTTGTTTCTCAAGGGTTGCCTCATCGCTTTAGGGAAGATAAGATAAAACCAGTGTATATGAGTTGAGATCCCGGAGTATGCTAAAGTTTGAGAGCGAGTATTGCTTTGGGCATTTTTAACAGTCAAGGTTATGATATCATCCTTTTTCATTTCTACTCTAATAGTTTGTTGTCTTGTATAATAAACTAAAAATCAAGACATGCATTAACAGCAAAAGAACACATCATTATTGCTGAAAAAAATGGACGTTCACACTCACACCCAATGGAGTGACATGTTTGAGATGATCTGTGTGGCAGGTGTCAGATCTGCTGCTGTCAGCTGTAACGTACGTTATAATCCCCTTTATGAGCATTAAATACTTTAGTGTCTATGTGACCGGAAGACAGTCAGGTGCAGGCGAGTGTCACAAAATGACATTAATCTGCTGGAAAGAACACTCCGATCTAATAAAAAAGTATTTTTAAAGACTTTTAGAGCTTTTACTAGGGTCAAAATGTATTACTGTGGTATTACATTTACTATTACATTTTATGGACCAGTGACATATATCAGGAATAAAACACGAGGGGACAGTCTGTTATAGGAAATTAATCAATAACAGGGTGGTGTGATGTGGGTCGACACGAAGTAGAGTAACCATCCAAAACAGGAGTTTGCCAATGCTAACAATACATTTTTGTTTATAAACAAAATGCCATACGTTTTGTAGAATGTCCATGGAAACAAGTTAGTTCCTGTTATTACTTAGAAACAGAACAAAACAACAACAACAAAAATGCAGCTTGTCATGTTGCTAAGAAACCAACCCTTGGTCCTGAAGACTTTTTTGTGGTAGAAAACTTACTGAAGACTTCTTTCATAAATTTTAATTAAACATCTCTTTCACCATATCAATGATATATCTTTCTTACATAACTTTTTATTTATTTATTTATGTTATTTAATTATTTTTAGCCTTTGATTATTGTGGCGCATCTTCTGTGCAATTCCCTTTGAATAAGCTGTTACTATAGAAACGATAACGTATTAGAAAAAAAAGCTTTTAATGTAAACCTGTGAATAAATAATATACAGTATGAAGGATTTTTAAAAAGACATGTTTTCAGTTATTCGTCACAGTTTTCTGATCCGAACTGAATTAAATATGAGGCGTCATACATCATGATAGGAGTCTTGATTTAAAGTATTTATACCATATGAGTAAAACTGTTATATTCAGAATAAGATTTTGGTTAGAGTACCACAGATTGCCAGAGTTATGTTGTACAAGGCCACCATGCTTACTCTTTCATGTCTATTCAAGCACATAATGTGTTACCAAAAGTAAATGGCCAGTTTTCCATATAGGTCACGGGGTTTGCAAACCTTTCAGGCTAGGGACAATATAGTGTAAAAACAATCATAATATATAAGTTACAATAATGTATAATATATATTACAATCATAATATATAATAATTATTACTACGTAACTATTAGACACATTAGGTAAATACAACCCCAATTCCAAAAAAGTTTAAGATTAAAAAATATGCCAAAAGTCATCCAGCGTTTTTAAGCTAGTATTGGCTTGATACAAATATTATCGAATTTGTTCATCTCTATATTAAATTTAAACGATACAGTTACAGTTATGTCTGAAATAATCTACAATTTTGTTACATTTTACTTTTGTTACATTTTAATGTTAATTTTAACAGCTTTGTCCTTTGGGTTTCACATTGTGACCTCTGCTCATCATTTCACTCTGCTCACTCCTGTTCTTTTTTGTTGTCTATTTTTCAGCCAGAAATTTCAACCTGCAAAAAGCTGAAGCAATGCTTCGTAAGGTATCACATTTTTTTCTCTTTGTTTCAATTTCAATCAGCTATGCTTAAAGTATGGCCTAAACTTTCAAGGCATTGTTCTATTAGAGATATATTAAAATGCTTAAACTGGTCCTTGCAATGTCAAAAAGGAAGCTCATAACATTTTACTCCCAATCATTAAAACCATGCTTTATATTTTTATAGCAGTGTAAAACGATGATTATTTGGAGTGGTGTAGTAGGCTGTTCTGAAGCATGAGCTTAAGCATGTACATCCATTGCAATCTCTGCTGAAGAATCCTACAATATCTATGCTGGTTAAGGTGGTAGATGCAAACGGTTTATAAATCACCACTGCGACTGCAATATTTATAGTTTTCAAGAAAATTAAACAATTACCAGAGAAGGCCATTAGAAATTCTCAAATGTTAATTAATACACTTTAGTCAAATAATTAGGATGCAGGCAGAATCAGTAGACCTAGTGTATGTGTCCAGTTATTCAAGTGAATATAATCACGCCATGCTTGTCCAGTTCTACTTGTGTTTATTATTTAGTGATCAAGCTGGATTATTCAGCAGAGGTGGATATTCCAGCAGTGTAGTGTTTCTTGGGTGTAACGGATTACTGATTTTTTGGCACACACTTTTTCCTGAGACAAAAGATTTCTACCAGTTTCTTAAAACTGAATCTTTGTCTTTGTCTGCTTTGCCATAGTAGAGTCATGCTCTGTCATGTCACGTTCCCGTTGTGAACACATAGATAAATGCTTTATGAAGAACATGTACTTATTCCCCATGATTGCTGGGGCAGGTTTCTTAGCCTAACCTAGGCACAATTTCTGCAAATATGCACATTGCTACCACTAATGGATTTATATTCTGAGTATATTTTTTCCAAGTTGTTTTTTTCTTCCATTATTAATCTACGCAATATATGCAACTTAGAGTAGAGTCATTTTGTAGTGTCGTAGTAAAGTGTAACATACAGTTTACATTTCAATAAAAATCCATTAAGTGTTGTAACTAGCTACTGTCAGACACCCACTTTGACATTCGTGCCTACTGTTTCAGTATGGTAACTAAATTTTGTGTCATTTTAATTTGAATAGGTTTCAAGATTAGGAAATTGATTATTTAGCAAAAAGAGGTTAAAAAAACAGCATACACAAATCTTTCTCTTTTAACCCCCTAAAGTCTCAGGTTAGTATTCAGATATTTGTGTTAAAGTGTATTATTCAGTAACCACAGTAAAAACAAATATGCAACTAAGAAGAGTGAGGAATGTAAGTTTAAACCAGGAGCTGGATCCTCATAGTTGTAGTTGATATCTCCAACGATGAAATCAGACGTGCTGCTTTCTGCTTTGGTGCAATCTCAGAAAATGTCAGACATTACTAAGGTAAAAAGCAAATTTGTGGTTCTAGGCCAGGCGAGAATCAGATTCTGACTTGTTAGATGATTCACTCATCTGTGTCTGAATTATGGGATTCAGTATTGGGGTGTGGTGAGAATTAAAATTAAAACAACAATACAGTTGATCCAAGCAGTCACTCAGTCTGATGAGCAGCTCTTGTTACTTTGTAATGAATTTGTAACATTGATTGCGTAATCACAGCTTTCTCTTCTCTGTTCTTACAGCGCTACTGGCAAAGGTCACTCACCCTCATCTCACGAGTTTATTAAAGTTCTTCGAATTAAAACTGTAGGATTGTATAGGCAGACGTTACAAGATTGACTATCTTCCATATATTATTAACGGAAAAATACAACAACTTGGATTAAATTGTCTTGGAATATAAAGTGTATGGTTCGGTGTATATGCACAAATCATGCCTAGATGAGGCACAGAAACCTGCCCTAGCAATCACAAGCTATACAGACTGTATCCATAAAGCTACTTCCCATGTGTTCAAAGGGACGGTAATTACATCTTAATGTGAAGCACCCCAGGAGATCAGGTGTGTCAGTTTTTCCACTGCTCTTCACACAGAGATTATTAAAATGTCCCCCACTGAATTTGGATACAGGGCTTTGTGTTTCCAGTAATAAAAACGAGAGCTTCAGTTTGTAGGGAAATTATGCTCTGGGGATGCTTTTAGGTCACTACTGAAAGGAATACTTCAAAGAAAAATCACATTGACGCTGTTTCACTCAAATGTAACCAGGGAGACAAAAGATGTTTGGTATTATAAGACTAAAAAGTCAGCAAGGAATGCTGTTTAGTTTATCTAACCCAACAACCTTTCTGTAAAATGTGTGCCTAAATGTTCATATACTTGCTTTAAACAATATCAGTAACCTAAATTGTAAATTAAGAATTTTGTAAAATGGCATGCATGGTCTATAGATACAAATTTAAGTCAAAAGTAGAAATTTGTACATTATGATCTGCACATCATAACAAGTGTAACTGTGAACACCAGACACCCTGTTGTCATCCTACAGATGCACTTGGAGGATAAACACATAAAGCCTACAGATAAAATACTGATAGACAGGACTAACAGAATTAACTGCATAACAGATATAAATATCTGTTATGCTTAATTAGAGTGATAAAGATTTTGGCCTTTTCTAATTTAGATTAATAAACAAAGTCATTTCCATCATTTCTTAATTCACTGAACATGAAATGTGTTCTCAATTCAGTGTTCCTTGGTCACATTTTCAAAGATCGTTTAAACACAAACTGCTAAAATATAGGGTGTTCAGAAGTTAATGACTGGCAATGTGTTTAGCTTTAGAGCAAAATTGGAGACCAAACACGTGTTGGCTGATCATTAGGATCATTAGTAACTGGAAACTTATTTTAAACAAATTAGTTTTTCTCCAAATGATTCATTAACCCTTTACTGCCATGGTGTTTTGTGGGCTTTAACTTTGACGTGTTATACATCTTTCACTTTTTAGCATTTGGAGTTCCGAAAACAGATGAAGGCCGACACGATCACTACTGACTGGAAGCCTCCAGAGGTATGATCTACACACAGTTATGAGAGCAGAACACAATTCTTCAGAGACGCGTTCAGAGTAACATTTCCAATCAAAACACTGTTGTTGTTGTTGAATTCCATTGGAGCTTATGCCATACCTTCTGTTCTGATATTGCCAATGATTATTAGGTTTTAGAGAAGTTTTTCTCAGGAGGAATGTGTGGCTACGACCGAGAGGGCAGCCCTGTGTGGTACGACGTTATCGGGCCGGTTGATCCCAAAGGCCTCCTTCTCTCTGCCTCTAAGCAGGACTTCATGAAGACAAAAGTACGAGATTGTGAGATTCTGCAGAAGGAATGCAGCTTACAGAGTGAAAGGGTAAGTGGGTGAACGATATTTTGCAATTTAAGCGTGCAGTTTATAACTTTTTTTGTTTTTTTGCAATGAAAACATTAACAAAACAAAGGGAATCTGGAGGTATGTTCTGGGCTGGAAAAATGCCAACAGAAGTCTGAAAGGAAAAAGGCAGATCTATTGCAAGATATTATTGCGACTCTTAGTTATTTTTAACATAGCTTTAAAATGATATGATTATTACGGGTCTATAAACACATTTAAACTTCAGGTTTAAGTAATAATCGCTTCTTTATATTTTATTAGTGCTTGGTATCACAAAGAAAAAAATAAAATAAAATAATACAAAGCAGGGTTTATATTACAATTTAAGAATGGACTAGTTGACTTAGCTAGAAAAATATAGAACAGAAGTTTCAGTCCGTACAGGATTTCGCAGAGTTTTTTGTGATTATTGCGGCCAAAAATGCTTGATTTTGTCACAGGGTTTTTTTTTCAAAATTTGCATTTTTCATGTTTTTTCTGAGGAAAACTACTTGAATTGGCATAATTGCAATTTCTTGAAATTGTTTTGCACAGTCTTTCACAGTGATGTTTGTTGGTTTACCTGTACTCATGTTTGACGCACGTGAATTGTCGAGAGCTTTGACCGAATGCCCGTTGCGATGACGTTACATAACGCGTCTTGGCCCAAATCTGCGGAAAATATGCGGTCATTTTGAAAACTTGCACGCTCCTCCGAATATTGCAGCGTTTGCTTGATTTTGCGTTAATTTCTGCGGTCGCAAAAGTTCGACATCCTGAAGGTACTGATTTATATGCATTGATTTGTTTGGTGGAAAGAAACAGCTCCCAGAACTTAATTACTGCTTCCCCCTCCTCTCCACCTCCATCTCTGTGTCTGTCTCTCTCTTTTTATTTATATCAGTTGGGTAAAAATGTGGAGTCCATCACTATGATCTATGATTGTGAAGGTTTGGGCCTGAAGCATCTATGGAAGCCTGCTATAGAAACATATGGAGAGGTAGGATCTCATTTAGTTTTCTGTGTATGGTGTGTACAACCATGCTTTATCACTGTCCGCAGTTCACTCCTCAAATGTGTAAATATTTATATGCCTTGACCCCTTGTTGAACATGGCTTATTAAAAAAAGGCTTTTAGGAACCAGATGTCTCTAAAGTACTCAGCAGGCCTTTTTTCTTTTGTAGGTTTTGACCATGTTTGAAGACAACTATCCTGAAGGACTCAAGAGATTATTAATTATAAAAGGTAAGTTGCGAAGTAGTATACAAATGAATATTATCAGCATGTATAATCATTTATACGGCACTGTTGAATCGTCAAATCTGATTGGTAAAAAAGGTGTTGCATATTTTCTATAACAGCAGCTCTGAGAGTAGTGCTGACTGCAAGGCAAAACACTATAGTAATCGTTTGTGTTGACAAATTGAGGTATAAGTTGAAGAGAACATTTTTGGATGTGCTATTATAAGGAAATAAATTCGTGGAGCAGTGGTGACTCAGTGTTTAAAGGCTCTGGGTTACTTGTCAGAAGGTCAGGAGTTCAAGCCCCAGCACTTCCAAGCTACCACTGTTGAGCCCTTGAGCAAGGCCATTAACCTTCAACTGCTCAGATGTATTAATGAGATAAATGTAAGTCGCTCTGGATAAGGGCATCTGCCAAAATGCCGTAAATGTAATTATGGCGGTAACAGGCCTCCCGCCACTTCGGTTTTGATTGTTTTTCTATAACAGAACGACCCCTAGTGTTTTATTCCTTACTTAAAGATTTGCTAACTAACTTTTTTTTGCAGCACCCAAACTGTTTCCTGTGGCGTATAATCTGGTGAAGCACTTTCTGAGTGAAGACACTCGCCACAAGATCATGGTTCTGGGGTGTAAGTTAATCTCACTTATTAGACCTCCTCAAAATCTTAGACCTTCTCAAAATCTACACTTTCCTGTTGCATTCATAGACTTGACTAAGAATCACCCAAATGTACTCATAACACACTGACACAGTTAATGTTTGTGATGTAAATTTTGTCCTTTTTTGTTTACCCAGCCAACTGGCAGGAGGTGCTAAAGAAACTCATTGACCCTGAGGAGCTCCCAGCCATGTATGGGGGAAAACTGACGGATCCTGATGGTGACCCGCGCTGCAGGACCAGGGTGAGTAAAGGTCAAAAGTCACACAGGGTCACAGCTCTACCTAGGTGGCATATGCTTGATAGTAAGCTAGTGCATAGTATTGTCAGACTGCTAAAGAGTTCAAGCTACTAAAAATGGAAAAGGTGTTATGGAGGTTTCAATTGCACTTTCATTTTCTATATTATAACAATATTAAACCCAGTACTGACCAAGCCACTAGTACAGGTAATGACGTAGTGTGATTGTGAAACGGTAATGGCATTGGAAGGAAACCGTTTTCAAGAGTTGTGGTTAGATGGTGTCAAATCAGTCAACTTCTCTCATTTCCTTTATAAACTAAGTCTGGGCCAGTGATGTGCAGTGACATTTTCACAAAATTTTGCAAAATAATATATGATTAGAGTTTGTGGCTGTTTATTGTAGCACATACAATGAATTAGGTGATATAAATTGTATCTGTGATAGCAAGACATTTAGCATCTTTCATATTTATTTAGTTTTGTTGTGCATAATAACATCAGCTCTCTGAATCACATTCAGTAGCTAACTCTGAATCATTTCTTCTTATTTATTACGAATTAAACAATAACGTGTGAACAGTCAGTTCTGTGTAGTTCGTAGTTGTGTGAAATAGCTCGTTTATATTGAAGTAGGCCACAGGAATCCATTTTGCAACAAAACCTTGACAAAACATAAATAGTGGCCAAAAGTATGCGGTCACCTGACCATCACACTCCTCATAGGTGCTTTTTGAACATCCCATTCCAGATTTGTTGTTATAATAACCTCCAGTATTCTGCGAAAGCTTTCCACTATATTTTGGAGCGTGGCTGTGGTGATTTGTGTTCATTCAGATACAAGAGCATTAGTAAGGTCAGGAACTGATGTTGTGTGAAGAGCCCTGGGGTGCATTCGGTGTTCCAGTTCATCTCAAAGGTGTTCAGTGGGGTTGAGGTCAGGGCTCCATGCAGGTCATTCAAGTTATTCCACTTGACAAACCATGTCTTCATGGAGTTTGCTGTGTGCACTGGAGCACTGTCATGCCGGAACAGGTTTGGGCCTCTTAGCTCCAGTGAAGGGAAATTATAAAGCTATAGCATACAAAGACATTCTATACAATTGTGTGTTTCCAACTTTGTAGAAACAATTTGGGGAAGGGCCACATATGGCTGTGATGGTCAGGTGTCCATAAACTTTTGGCCATGTAGTGTACATTCACAAAAACAGGTTGGGAACAGGCTTTTAAGTTTTTGCCTAAAGTCAGGAAAATGTCACATTAGTGTCTGAGCTAAGGACTTTGAAAGGTGTACAGTTAGTGGAAAATGGGTTGGAAAATACCACAGCACCATCATATCTTGATTGTCACATGCAGGTCAGCGCAGGTTTATGTCTGTCATGAAAAAAAGCAACTGGGCAAAAGTGGAAACTGTTTTATTCCAGGCAGTGTGTCTTGTGTTAATTTGCATGACCTGGGTCATGTCAGATCAGTGTCACACATGCTTATAGTAGAAATCAAATCAGTGGATCGGGTCAGAAAATAAGTCAAATCCAATCCTGTAGCAATCCAGTGTCTGGGGTCAATATCAGCTCAAATACTGATATAAGTATCTGATAATCACAGGTTGAAGGAATGTTTTCTTAGTGTTCTAAATTGGTTGTTTTAGTAATAAAAAAAGACCTCCAGCTGTCCTCTATTCAGGTAATACAATATTTTCTGTTTACCCAGTACAAGAAAATTCTGCAGTGTCAAGCTACAGCTGACTAGCTTTACCAGTGAAGATTATAAACATTTTATGAATATGTCTTATGAATCCCCAGAGAAATCCTGTCAGGTTAGCTTATGCTATTTAGCTGCCTGGTATATCAGCGACGGTTATGAACATTTGTAAATATAACTTTAAAACCCTTTTAGAAATCCTGTCAGGATCACTCACATTAGCTAGCTGGCTAATGTTTGCAGTGAAGATTATGAACATTGATGAATCTGCTTCTCAAAAAGTTGAAAATTTAGCTTATGTTAGCTTGCTGGCTAACAGAATTTCTATATAGTGTATATATAGTGACTTCTTGCCTTCTACTTGAAGACCTCCATATATGGACTCAAAGACACAGCCTATTCCAATCTATAGCCTTAAAGGAAAAGGCAACCCTGTAACAACTCTTGTTTATATTGAAATATTTGTGATCTGCTTATCGATTCTGGTGCTAATCTATTGGTAGGTGCTGCATTTTTTTATTCTTGTTAGAAATTATTGTACCACTGTGTCGTCACAGGGGGATACTGTTTGACAGATACAATGATATTTAATAGAAGGGTTTTTAATGATCTCACGCATGAGTGATAACAGCCAGGTTTTGCTGTTAACTGTTAAAGACAAAAATTAAATTTTAGTGACGTTCGACATCTAACAAGAATATACAGCTATACAATGCAGTGGTGTTGAATTAGCGTGTATAGTCAGCAACAAACAAGACAAACAAAGAGCCCATTTTGTTTGAGCAGCGTGTACAGAGGAGGTGCTGAGAGATGAAGCAAGGGCTAATTCCCACTGGTGCCACTATCCCTACTAAATGCATTGTGGGTAATGTTGGAAACCGCTATCCAACATGTTGATGAAGGAAGTTCAAACCAAAAAGTCAGCTAAGAAGCTAATTATGAAATCTTGAATGCCATTATAATATTGAAGTCTTTCAGGGTGGATTTTTTCTACAGTGCCACTCTCATTTCCATATATGTGGTCTGTCTCTGTTTTCTGGACGCATTAAATATTTGTCTATATAACAGCAAAATAAATACATTTTACGAAGTTTTTTTTTTTTATACACTATTTAGAAATTGAGTTCTTTTAAGGTTTTAGGATTCTTGGGATTCTTGTCTAATCTCTCCACTCACTATATGTATAAATACATTGCTCATAGACACTGAGCATCTTAAACGTGTTGCTTATTTGTCTCATGGAGACACATGAAGCTTTCGTATAATCCAGCCTAAAGGCTTATTCAGCGTTTGTGAATTAAATCACCCATGTTGTCTTTGTGCTTGGTGCTGACTCAGCAAGATCTCACAATTGCTGATGCATTCATAGGTATGTGCCAAAGCAAATATGAAAAATTGCATGGATTACAGATATGAGCAGGGTTAATTTGAGTACTTATTATGGTTTCACTTGTATGAAGTTCAATGAAATCATTCTTGATTAGTATAATTCCTACAAATTGGTTGTGAGATCTTGTCGTCCGTGTTTAGTGAGTTTCCAGACTGTGTGATTTTTAAAGCTTTTCTGCTGTAGGCAAGTAGTGCAGCTTATTAGACATCCCGCATCTCCCTTAGGAAAGATACCATCATGCCTATACTGGGACGGCTAATGTCTGATCTGTCCTGACATGTTGTCTGCCCATAGATGCATAAGTAAAGGTGCTGCCCTCTGCAGGACTGGAGGAGTGGTCCTTATGAAGCCCAACTGGATTCCGGTTTATTGTTATTATTATTTTTTTGGAATTACACATTGACATGGGCCTGCGATCTCTCAGATGTGATCGATTTTTTTTATCTGCATGTTCTTCTCTTTTTCTTTCTTTTTTTGTTTCCTTTTTTTTTTTTTTTTTTTTTTTTTTTTTTAGAAATACGGCTCTTTTTTTCATTGGTGTCTCACATAGTATAGGATAGTATGACTCTAAATAGACCCTGTTTTGTGTAGCTGTTGTTGTTTGTACAAAATCCAAAATGTTTCTTTGGCTGCCAGCAGTTAATCCATGTCTGACACATGATAAGAACGTGCTATGGTTTGTCTTTGTGACTAAAGACAGCTGGGCCTTGTAGATAACATGTTGAAACTTTATATTGACTAAGTAAAAAAAAATCTGTGTGCATAGGTTTTGTGGATTTTGTGTATTTGTTTTTCCTAGAATTGAAAAACGAATAGAAGAATTGAACATTTATTTTGGTCAAATCATCAGACTAGTCAGTGTTTTGTATTTCCCATGTTAAAAACTCACTAACCAACCAGAAGGAGCTGTTTTAGGCATCTGAAAATGTATATATGTGACTTCAGTATTGACTGATTGACCTCATCTTTTATCAGCAACACTCTAAATACCTTTTTTCATTCACTTTACCTACACTACTTTCTAAGGTTTTTTCCCCTAATTTCATTTTATATTGTTAAAGTCAGCTGTAACCTTTATAAAAAAAGTGTTTAGAAATTCCATTCAGGGAATTTAATTTCAGTGCGTTGACTGGTAAGAGTGTGAAAATGGTTATTGCAGTGGTTTTAAGAAACAGAGAGCTGAAGGTTTTGCCTGAAAATCTGAGCTAGTATAGAACATGACATACAGGTGTTATTTTGTCATAAATTATAAGAGCCTATAAGGTAACAGTATGCAAATGAAGCCCCTGCCACATATATTTACGAGGAAAAGGGGGTGGGTGCATGTGGGGTTGGGGGAGGTTCTCGTTTGCATATTCATAAAATCGTGATGAGGGTGTAAAAGTGTAAGCACTTTTACGACTTGTTCTGTTGGCATTTTCTAAGTGAAACTGTCAACACAATCAATTTATTAATTAATAGAGAAAAAAAATCAAGTATTTAAAGTAGGCTTTATATTGTTTAGGCTGACTATCTTTTCACCAGATAAAATTAATGAAAGTTCAGACTGCTCATTTCACATTTTCTAGGGATGTGAGGATGTATATATGTTACACAATCACCGAATAACAGGGATTTATTATATTACTTTATCTGGTGGCAATTATTTTATCTACTCTTTTGTCCACTCACAATTAATCATTACATACCACAGTCATTTACTTCTACATGTCAGTAGTTAGTCAACAAACACAAGATTCCATTTTGGTATGTAGCATAGTAATTAGTTTATTTTCTTTATTATTTATATTAGGTTTTATATATTTAAGTTAATAGGAGTAATAAATATTGTCGCTTTTCTATTTTTACAGTATAAAAAGCAGACAGAAGTATGAAGTATTGTTTAGTGTCATATTCAGTGTTCATAAATTGCTGTGTGTGCCATGTGTACTGGCATTACATAATTAAAAAATAATTGTTTATCAGAGTTGGGTATAACACGTTACAAAATAATGCGCTACTGTATTCTAATTACTTTTCTGATGACGCAGTAATGTAATGCATTACGTTTTAAATGTATGTAATTTATTTACAGTTACTGATATCAATAAAATTACGTTACTTGTGTTTAGAAATTTATTGTTAAGAAAACAATATTAAGTAAAATTCATTTTTAAAATAAAACACGTTTTGCGCTGCTGCCAGGGGTGTAACCCAGCCTGGGCATTCGGGGCTGTAACCCCAAAGATTTTTTATTCAGCCCTGAATAATTCTCCACTTGGAGCAGTTTGTCACTATGTAACTGAATGTCGGTAAAAGACGATGGCGGTGTTGTAATTTTATAACTTCAGTGAATGGAGGCGAAACCAATCAGACAGGGTTTACAGAAAAATACGTGGAAATATTTGTGTCTTATTGGCTGACAGTCTCTCGATTCTGCCAAACGCTAGCTCACAGTCAGTGTGAGTAAAAATGGATATATGGCAATTTTTATTTTAAAACCAGTAAAGGGTTGAACAATTAACATCCTCTGATGCTGAGCAAGATAACAAGGTGTGTAAATGTCTGAGTTCCAGTTTATGTGAATATGATATGAGCAGAGCATAAGGAAAGATAATGTACTTTGCATGGCACTGTAGCAGCTAAACCCATACAATGATAGCTTAGTTTTGCCTCCACTTGGCTAGCGACACCAAACTAGCCTAGTTAGAAAAGTTTTATATTATATTGGTCTGGTAGTCCTACTAACAGTGACAACACCCAAGGCAAGTTTTATGATCAATCCAACTTTTCCTGATCAAGTCCTACATTGATGCGTGCTAAAATTACTGAAAGAACTATGATTTTCACTTTGTAGTGTATTTTTGTAGGTTTGATAGGTTTTGAAAGTAACTTGAAAGTAAAGTAATTACAACCCCAATTCCGAAAAAGTTGGGACAGTATGGAAAATGCAAAAAGAAAAAAAAAAAAGTCATTTGAAAATTTTATTCACCCTGTACTATATTGAAGACACATTATTAACACATTATTCAATGTTTTACTTTGTGAATTTAATTTATTTTTGAAAATATACACTCATGTACACTCATGTCAAATCTGATGACTCCAACACACTCCAAAAATGTTGGGACAGTCGACTGTTTACCACTATTTAACATCACCTTTTCTTTTAATAACACTTGTTAAGTGTTTGGGCGCTTAAGACACCAGTTGGTTAAATTTAGCAAGTGGAATTTTTCTGAAATGTTCTTATCTCTTCCAAACATCCAACCCTATTGAAATGTAAACATATTTAAACATATTAATATAAAGTCAAAGGTCAGCAAAAGAATAACAGTAAAGGATTTATTTGAAACATCTCAGAGTAAAATACCTCCACACTGGTGGTACTGTGAGACTCTAGGAGACATCAGAGGAGAACATTATAAAAAAAAAAAAACTTTTATCACCATATTTCTTTACCCTTTATAGCTGAATTACTAGTCAAAGTTTAAATTGTAAAAGTGTAATGCCTATGTTTAAATTTAGCAGGTATCTATATTCTGCTGCTTAAAAACAGAATCTCCTAATAAAAATATAATTTTATTAAATGTCTATGTATTTGTGCCCATACTTCTGTAAACATCATATTAACACCACCAGCCAGTTTTAACACTAACCATCCTGTCATCTGTGTAAGTTTCATCCTTCATGTCATCCTATTATTAAATTAATGTTTTGCCTGAGCTGAGCCATGACTAGTTTGTCTCTTCACAGATTAAGCAGGGTGGCCTGGTGCCCCAGTCCTACTACGCACGGGATTTTATTAAGATGGAGTACGACCAGTGTGTGTCTATCAGCCGCGGCTCCTCCCATCAGCTCGAGTACGAGGTCCTCGCTCCAGGCTGTGTGCTTAGGTAACATGCAGCACTTTCTATGGTCTAGGAAAAATCATTATTCCCTGATGAAATGTCTAATTTTTTAAGTCATATCAGAGAAAGCAGTGTTTCCATGTTGCTTTAATATACAACCAAGTGTTTACTGTATTCTAGCAGTTTCCCTAACCCAATAATTTTGAAAGATCTGAACAGTTGAAAATTGGAAAAAGACCACACAATATTGTTGTATACAGTATCAGTGAGTCTGTGCCTAGAATCCTGGGTAAATCTTGGCTAAACATGACTGGAACCTGATGTGGTGTTATGCTTCTGCCTTTGTAGCCCATCTGCCCCAAGTTTGTGTGTTCTAAGATGCTTTTCTGACCATCACGGTTGTAAAAAGTGCTTATTTCATATCATGTCCTGTTTCTGCATGATTGCGCTGCTGTCACATGATTGGCTGATTGGAAATGAATGAGCAGGGGTACAGTTGTGCCTATTGAAATGTGGTTGTCAACTCATTTGTTTTGTTTTTTTATATCCCCCCGTCTCTGCTCTGTCTCTGTCCTCAGGTGGCAGTTCTGCTGTGATGGTGGGGATGTAGGTTTTGGGGTCTTTATGAAGAAGAAACTGGGGGAATGGATGAAGGCAAGCCAGATGCAGGAGGTCTTGGTCAGTCAGCGCTACAACGCACACCTCGTACCTGAGGACGGATCTCTCACCTGCACTGAGCCTGGAGTGTGTAAGTGCACAATAAGAGAGGATAACAAAAGCTTTTTCACTGCGTATTATTATGTTAATTTTTACCTCAGACTAACCTTGTAGAAATAAGTGGATATTGAAATATTCTCTTCTCATATTTGTGCTCGGAAGATGTAGGTTGTTACTATATTACAGTTTTAACCTTTATTTAAAATCAAGTTATAGCAGTGTGTCCAGCCTGGGATTGTCAGCAGTAACAAGACACATGTAATTTTATATACTGATTATTTCTCGCTCACCTTTCATCTTTATAGTAGCAAGTGGAAAGGGTATGTTGAAATGAGGGATGCTGGGTTTTTGTCATTGAAACATCATAAACAACCACAAACAACCACACTTTTTTATTTATTTATTATTTAATACAGTTGTAATCGGAGACATGAGCTTAACACTCAAATAATAAGCGCTAGTAAACAAGAATGAGAGAACTGTGCTATCAACACAAGGGAGAAGTGACACAAAGAAATGTGTTTTGTCCCTATTATATACATTCATAGAAAGGATGAAAACTCCAGTATAAGTGTGAAGTCCAGTTTTGGAGTCAGTTGTTTAATTAATATTACAATTAATATTAATTACAATTAATTATTTTATTTCTAATTAATATTACAACTGTACTTTATAACAATGTTAACAATGATAACAATTAAAAAAATTCTTCAGATATAAATACTTACTTTTGTAATGACATTTGTGTTTTGTTAACTTTTTTCTTTCATTTTAGGCTGCTCAGATTTATGGCTGTGTTTCTGCAGAATGTTTTTTTTTTTTAAGGTTAAGGGAAAAAAACGAATGTTTAGCAAATGATACAATCAATCTAGAATTTAAACAGTTCATTCTGTTGCTAATGTAATTGAATTAAACATGTATTTATCAATTTTAATATATTTTCTTTACAGACGTGCTACGATTTGACAACACCTACAGCATCTTCCAGTCCAAAAAAGTCAGCTTCTCTGTGGAAGTCCTCTTGCTCAGCAACGACAGCCAATCACAGCCTGAGACGAGCAGGACGCCCGGACGGGATGTCCCGAGTGATCAGTGAGGTGTGATTCTCTACCTGCCTGTTTAGAGACTGTCCGGCAGAGCAACCAGTACTTGAAATGGCCTGTCTCATGCACAGTATTTTCCAGAAAAAAAGGTTTTGGAACTGTAATTATTGTTCTGTAAAAATGCTGCTCATGGGAAGAGAACAGTGAGGTCTTTGCTGAAGACGATGTCAATTCATTGGAACCTAGTTTAAGGGAATAGCTGCACAACCCATAGTATTAATACATAGTATTAAGTTTCCTTCAACATTTACCTTTTCCAACAGAATCTAGCTCATGTCAGTTTCGTGTTTGGTGTCTGAATGCTTTGCTTTGGTACTTTACCAAGAGCCAGTTAACTTAAGACTTACACGAATATATGTAAGGAAGCGCAAGCACTTAGTGTTATTACTTATGGATGATACAGTATTGTGCAAAAGCTAATTTCCTTATAAAACTGCACAAATTGTACCTGAGACTACCAGTATTTTTTTTTTAAAGCAAAGAGTTATCATGCCAAATATTGACTTAGTTTATTACTGTGTACTGTGCTTTATAGTATTTTTTTAATGTAGTAATGTTTAGTTTTATTATTTTTAAAGGCATATTTGCTATAGAGCATTTCTTTGCAGACTTTTGCACAGTACTTTATATATAACTATCTATTTTGATAGAGATGATAATCATATACTTCCATTGTATTTGTGTTAATAATAAATAATAATCATATATATATCCAGTTAAAAAAAAAAAAAAAAACCATTCATCTTCAGTAAGTGCTTTACCCAGGTCAGGGTTGCGGTGAATTCAGAGCCTATCATGGGAATCTTGGGCGAAGTACACACACATGCTCATACTAGGAGCAGTTTAGTGTTTAACCAATGCAAATACTGGCATGTTTTTGGGAGGTGGGTGGAAACCCGTAGAACCTGGCGAAAAATACCTTAGGTGGACATGGGAAGAACATGGGAAACTCTACACAGATAGCAACCTGAGCTACAGTAAGGATCGCGCTAAGAGCCTAGAGCCATGAGGCGATAACACTACCCGCTGAACTACCATGCTGCCCAAGCTTAAAAATGTTTATTTAAAAAGACGCTGAAATAATAAAAATAAGAAAATAAATAAATAAAATAAAAAGAAGAGTCTAAATAACATGGATTCAGAGAAAACTTTATACTTATTGTCAATCACTAGATTTAGATTTTAATTTTTTTTTTTTTTTTTTGGTCTGATTATTTATAATTTTACAGCTTTAGACGATTCGTTCCTTAACAGTGTGCAGCTTTAATCGTTTCATTTCTAACCTCTCCAAAAGGAATCTTAATTACTGCTGTTGAAAACATTTTATTGTAAATTTGTTTGTATAAACTATTTTAATAATACCTTACTGAAGATTTATTATATCATAATCACCTATACAGAGTATATAGTTGAGTGCAAAAGTTTGCATATTCTTATGACAAAATGAAGACAAGTGAATGCTGATTATAACTGCAAGGCATTTAGCCAGTTAGGTTTTAGAGATTCCTTCATCATTCCAGGTAACAAAAATTGTAAACTAGTGCATGTGAATAGGAAAATTAAAAAAAGATGTCAGTTTAAAGGTCTGCATCCTATTAAAAATAAAATTATATATATAAATACATACATATACACACACATACACATATATCCCCCAATAGTTTGTAATTTGTATGTATTTTCATTTAAAAATTTGTTACAATTTTTCCTTTTGTTTTATATGTTGCCATTGTTTTAAGACAGAGACATTTTATTTAGTTTTGGAGTTGGATTTTTTTTGGGAGAAAAAACACAAAAGAGTGGTCCGTATTCCTTTTTTATCTAGAAACCATGGATGATGCAAACTTGTGCATTCAGCTGTCGTTTAAGAAAAATTTATTTATTGCATGTTTAATTAATTAATGAATGTTCTCTGTATATGGCTGTTCTAATTTGTAATTAAATTATTTGTAGAAGTGATGTTTTGTTTGATCTCAGGTGTCAGTTATTGTCATTACCTGCATATAATGAGAATGCTTATTTGTAAACGAGTTTTTGTTAATAGACTTTAACTGGATGAATTGCTTGAGTAATCTGACCAGTAAACTTATATCAGTGCCTTTTCGTCTGTTTCATTGTTGTTCACTCATAAACTGCCTTAATTATGTTTGAGTAATTAGCTGATTAAAGTGATAGATCAGTTATGGCAATGTGAGTCTCTGTGTTTCCCTTTTGAATCACAAAAAAGGTTATAGTCACAATATAAAGGAGCTGAGCTGACTGACTGTTTGGATGGGAATTTGTAAAAGGATGACTAGACATAGACCCATAATTCATGATGATGATAAGAAGAGGAAGAAAAGTGATCCCAAAAATATTGTGACAATAATTTGTATACACATATAACAATGATTTACTTAAAATATATAGATAATAATGAGAAGAATACGGAGATGTTAGGATAAAAACATATGATAGTATAAGATAAAATAAGTTTTAAAAAACGATTACAAAAACTTTTATTGTTCCTAAAGGAATATTTTTGCACCAACTTTCTCAAAACAATACAAATAGCAATGAGTTATTATTGGGTTTCGACAAAAACCCAATAGGATTTTCCCATAGGCTTTTGAGTTATCGTATAAAATAAAGGCCTGTGACTAACAAAAGTTTACAATACTAACATGTTTTGTCCATTATGATATTTTTTGATTACGGGCGATAGAACTGAAAGGGCTAAAAGCTGCTTCTTCTTCTTCTTCTTTTTGTTTTAATGGCGGTTGGCAACCCAACTTAATGCGCATTACCGCCACCTACTGGACTGGAGTGTGGGCAGCAGATTGACAGGATTAAAAAAAAATAATAATAATACCAACAATAATACATAAATAAACAAAAATAAATAACTATGTAGTCATACTAAATTACTAAAGTCTGTCACTTATCCAGGTATTTTTTTTAGATACTTTATTAGAGACGGTGCATTTTCCCAAATATTTTCCCAGGAAGTTCTTTGGTGTCATGTTTTGCTTTCCAATTTGCATCTCTAGCTCCGTTCTTTCCTTCTCATATCGTTTGCAGTCTAACAGAATGTGTTTACCCTCTCTTGTGTATTGCAGCTGGTGCAGTGTCCAGGAAGGGCTAAAATGCTACCTCGTCTCCGGTTTTGGCGCTTCTAAATGACGTCATCCCTGCGCCATTCTATAGTGTAACGGTTACACTAGGTTACACTGTAACCTAATGCACAAGATGATGAGCAGATGAATGAATAAGCAGCTGGCGCCCTCTGGCGAATATTCACTGCAACTACATGAAGATTTTCGTTATGCAGATTTCCCCGTTGCCAAACACAAGAGGGAGCCAATATTATGATAAAAGAGAACATTCAAGCAAATACATACATCATGTTGTGTTAAATAAAGGACTGAAAACACCCAAACATGTAGTAAATGCATTATGTCAAAAAAAAAGTAAACATGTAAGGTATTTTAAGATGACCTGCAAACTGAACCATATAATCTAAATTAAATATAATCTTCAAGTCTACCTTAAAAGCAGAGCAACCATTCAGTCCACCTTAAAAAAACAAGCCGAAGAGAGGCTCGTCCTGTTCTACGAGGTGACGTAAGAAACGCTGATTGGTGTTATGATAATTACGGGGCGGGGAGTGGCGAAATGAGTAGGTGACGTCAGAGCGTGAGCTCCCAGAGAGAGCGCATAACAAACATGGCGACAGGATGGTACGGAGGAAAGGGGATTACGCTGAGTTTTATTCTGTTGCTGTGGCCCGGAGTGAGCGAGACCGAGAACGAGAGCAGTATCTTCGGCATGCGCTTGGAGAGAAGCGACAAGCCCGCGGCGACCACCGATGACGGCATCGTCCAGGTGACGGAGAACAGCAGAATCCTGCTCAGGTTGTACGGACTGCACATCACCAATGACACCTGGTCGCAGGTGAGGTTCGTGGAGGTCGGGGACAACAGCGATGACTCTCAGAGCAGTGAGAGGTTTAACAGGACTTGCGCTGATTTCACCAAAGACATCATTATTGAAAGCGGCGTGACCGTGAACAGTCAGGGGACCTCAGGGGTATTGAAGATGAAGACCAAGCTGTTGAGGAAAAGTGAGGTGCAGAAGGATTACGCGCTGTGCATCAGGAACGACCAAGACGCGAGGTGGTACCTGCTGGGAGAGAATGATGGTAGGATCCGTGTGGTAGAGGAGAAGAAGTCCCTGCTTCCTCTGTGGCTTCAGGTGATCGTGATCTTCTGCCTTCTGGTGCTGTCTGGCATGTTCAGCGGTCTCAACCTGGGTCTGATGGCTCTGGATCCCATGGAGTTGCGCATCGTCCAGAGCTGTGGCACTGACAAGGAGAAGAAGTATGCACGTAAGATCGAGCCCATCCGAAGGAAAGGTAACTACCTGTTGTGCTCGCTCCTTCTTGGGAACGTGTTGGTCAACACGACTCTCACCATCCTTCTGGACGATCTCATAGGTTCAGGCATCGGAGCTGTAATCGCTTCCACCGTCGGCATTGTCATATTCGGTGAGATCGTTCCTCAAGCTCTGTGTTCTCGCCATGGCCTGGCGGTCGGTGCCAACACCATCCTGGTCACCAAATTCTTCATGCTGATCACCTTCCCGCTCTCCTATCCCATCAGCAAGCTCCTGGATTTCGTTTTAGGTCAGGAGATCGGCACCGTGTACAACCGGGAGAAGTTTTTAGGGATGTTGAAGGTCACTGAGCCGTATAACGACCTGGTCAAAGAGGAGCTGAATATGATCCAGGGTGCACTGGAGCTCAGGACCAAAACGGTCGAGGATGTCATGACGCCGCTTTCGAACTGTTTCATGATTCACAGCGATGCCGTGTTGGACTTCAACACCATGTTGGAGATCATGGAGAGCGGGTACACGCGCATCCCGGTGTACGAGGAAGAGCGCACTAATATCGTGGACGTCCTGTATGTGAAGGACTTGGCCTTTGTGGATCCAGATGACTGCACGACTCTGAAGACTATCACCAAGTTTTATAACCACCCCGTCCACTTTGTGTTCCACGACACCAAGTTGGATTCCATGCTGGAGGAATTTAAGAAAGGTGTGTTCGCATTGCTGGGGTTGCGTTAGCTCCTTTTGTGCTTTGTTTAGACTCTCTCATGCTTTTCAGGGTATGCTTGGGAAAATTACAGGTAGGTGACCTTTCATATTCCCCTTTTCCCCTCATAGCACTCTTCTCTAAGTGCCTATCACAAACCCTAAAACATATTCAATAGTACCTTCCAGGAGTATGACTTTTATTCTGCGAAAGTTTGCAGTGAACTAGAAGCTAGAATTGTTAAAAGCAATTTTTACCATTCTTATTTATCGCTTCTTCAAAAAGGGCGGTTGGTAGAGCGGGTTGTCCACTAATTGCAGGGTTGGTGGTTCGATTCCCGGCCCACATGACTCCACATGCCGAAGTGTCCTTGGGTAAGACACTGAACCCCAAGTTGCTCCAAATGGCAGGCTAGTCATTGGTGTGTGTGTGTGAATGGGTGAATGAGACCATTAACCATTTACCATCTCCATGCTTCTGGAACACACACACACACGCTCACCCAACCTACTGTCTCACTTAATAGTTACAGTAAGTATTATTACTCTCACCTCTCTCTAATTATAATCCATGTTCCACAACATCTCCCAAACTCTGTATGTCATATAGCGCTATAAATAAACTCTTTTCCTTTTGTTTTGTTTTTTTTCTTCTTGCCCAGTCATGTGTGGCTCAGTAGTGAAGGACATCGCCTACATTTAACCAAGGCCTCAGGTTTACAGTCTGTAACCCTTGCCTTTGTACGTAACACATACACTTACATTATTAGGAACACCTGTACACCTGCTTGTTCATGCAGTCGTCCAATCAGCCAATTATATGGACTGTCGAATATTGGAAAAGCATTGCCGGGTCTCTTTTCCAGTTTGGGTAAACCTGTACCCCCTGTAGCCTCAGATTCTTGTTTTTGAGTGACGGGATTGGAACCCGATACGGTGTTCACATTTTACGTTTACGGCACGTTTGTAAAGAGTGGTTATTCGAGCTAAAATAGCCTTCCTGTCAGCTCAAACCGTGTAAGCGTGGTCTCCTCTGACCTCTCTCATCAACAGGGGGGTTCTGTACACAAAACCACTGCTCACTGGGTGTTTTTGTTTTTTTTGTATTCGCACCATTCAGTGTAAATTCTAGAGACTGTTACGTGTGAAAATCTCAGGAGATCGGCCGTTCTGAAATACTCAAACCAGACCACCTGATACCAACGACTATGCCACGAAGTCACAGAGATCACACTTTTCCCCCATGAATATTAACTGAAGCTCCTATTAAAACGGCCAGTGAGTGTATGTTACGTGTTACGTGATATTTTTGCAGTATATCCCAAGATACTGTAAAGAGCCTTGTGTGCTCATTCACTCTGCTCTGTTTTATAGTCTTGGATGAAATATCGTATGTTTAAGGCCTAGGTTCAATATTCACCTTCATGCCTCAGTGAATGTTCTCACCTGGTTTCCCCTGAGACCTGGACATCCCTGGAACTGCGCTCGAGATTAAGCCGTTGCATGTTATGTTAGTCTTGTCACTGAATAATATACATATGCATATATATATATATATATGTGTGTGTGTGTATATGTATATGTAAAATATGAATATGAATGAGATGTGGCCGTGGTTAGGATAGTCTTTACTGAGTGGATTAACTACCATGTACGACGGCCACTATTCTTTCTGAATCAGAAACATAGGCATGTGGAACCAACTAGACAACTAGCTCTCCATACGCATACGTTGTTACACTATATTAGCTATTATGTTTCTGTCTAGTCAATTAAACCGAAGCATTGCACCAGGTAGGTTCCCCTGTTGGCTAGTTAATAAATTTTTGATATGTCCTCCCCTGTACAGTGATTATTAGAAATTGGCTTAAAAGTAAAGAACTCTTTTCTACATCAAATTTCAAGGTAGAACAAGGTCTGAAACACCAGAGACAACAAGACCTGATACAGCAATGGAGAGGGTTAAAAAAAAAAAGAGAAAAAGTTTTCATTGTGATATTTGGAGTGAATGAGTAGAACACTTTACAGCGTGTTTTGGTAATCCACAGGTTCTCGGACTTGGGGTGGTCTGAGATTTTTTGGACTCTTAAATTGAGTTCTGTGACCAATAATAACGTGGGGACCCCTGGTTTAATTAGTATAGGAGTAGAGTTAATGCAGAGGTATTATTTAAACAGCCTTGTGTTCTTCCATCTAAAACTGCTGCTTGTCGTATATCCGAGGTCTGGACCTGGATTTCTGATTTCTGTAAAGCTGTTTTGAGACAGTGTGTGTTGGTGAAGATGATATATAAACAATATTGAAGTGTTTATATCCCCGTGCTTGTTATCCACATGTTATCCCCGTGCTTTGGGGGTTTCCTCCGGGTACTCCGGTTTCCTCCCCCAGTCGTGCGTTGTAGGCTGATTGGCATGTCTAAATTGTCCGGTGTGTGTCTGTGTGTGTGATCGTGCTCTGCGATGGGTTGGCACCCCGTCCAGGGTGTCCCCTGCCTTGTGCCTGGAGTTCCCTGAGATTTTTAGGCTCCCCGCTACCCTGTATAGGATAAGCGGTACAGAAAATGGATGGATGGATGAAGTGTTTACACCCTTCTGAGTCAAGCAAAGCTCCATCTGAATCTTGGTGGAAACGTTTAAAACAATTTTCAGCACTTGTATCGCTGTCAGCTCCTGTAACAGCTCTTATGCTTGAACTGGTTTCCGCCTGACTTGTAAGTCTCTTTGGATAAAAGTAATTGGCAAACGAATAAATGTAACGTAATATAGATTTTACTGAAAAGACAGTCACGCTACTGACAGAAGTAGAGCGAAACGAGGCAGAAATGCTGCAGGAGCTTTGCAGGGGCTGAGCTGAATGTTCTTGTTGTTATGCTCCTAGGTGACAGTACACCTAGTGTCAGTACACAGTGTCAGGTCCTTCTGACTCTTATTGGACAGGAACGGTTCTTTTAGGAAGCCTTTTTAGACTGAAAATCGCTATACTAGGAAAACTTTGACTGTTAGAACAGTTTTAATAATTACCACAAGTCTGTTGGTGTAATTGCAACCTTTGTGTCATGGCATCATTAGCTTGTGTGTTTTTGGTTTTATAGAACAGCATGTCCATTTGGCTCAAATTGCTGCATTGACAGTTTTCTCATTCTCTGCGTCTCGCTCTGCTTCTCTTATGCAAGAGCTCGCCTTTTCCTGCTTGGCCATTGGCCAAGTAATGTGCAGTGACAAGCGAAATTGAAGCATTCGAAAGCGTTGTTGCCAAACACTTCTTCTAGCAGCCGTCATGTGACTGATGCCTTTAGCCGTTGTTTGGCTGACGAAAGGGCTGCACCTTTACTTTTAATTACCTTTCCCAGGGATCTGACTGATCTCGTCTTAAGTAGTGCATGAGGAAGTGACCTTCCACCATGGAACGAATTCAGAAAGCATCGTGGTGCTGTTTCCGGGTCAGTTCTAGTGTCTTTAGCGTGTGCTGATTACGATCTCGGTGTGGTGAGGGAGAAATCTGAATCTAGATCAGATACTTTATGGGTTATTACTCGTTTCTCGCAGGAGCTATACTTGCAGATCTAAGATTGTATAGTGCATCCTCGCTTGGTGTGCTTTAAACTTCGCCTTGTTTCACCTGACAACGTTTTGTCCAGAGCCTGGAATGCACCGGTCACCATCCCGTCCCAATCATAACAAGTGTAATAGAGCACGTGTTCGTTCCATTCTGTCGTCAAGTCTAATGACAAGATAAGAGCGATCCTTTAACCTTTTCTAAGCGTGTGTGTGTGTGTGTGTGTGTGTGTGTGTGTGTGTGTGTGTGTGTGTCTCTCTTGGCAAGGTGTGTCTTAGAGTTCAACAGGAAAAACATTCTTGAAATACAGTGTTTACAATACCAGAGTTTCCTGTCTGCACCTTATCAGCTTACTATTACAAACCGATTCGTTAGTACATTTTTGAGCTTTCTCTTCTTTTCTCCTCATCTCATCCCACTGTCCATTTATCATCTGAGCAGACAGAGTTGAATCTTAATTTCATCATAACTCCCTCAAAGTTGGCCAACAGCCATGATCCAGTACAGACATTTGTTGTTTCAACTCTGCTAAGTGGATTCCTTTTGCTCCATGTTTAGGCCCGTCATGTCATAAGCCTCTCAGTTTGTAATAGGATCAGTGTCTCTCTCTCTCTCTCTCTCTCTCTCTCTCTCTGTCTTTGTGTGTGTGTGTGTGTGTGTGTGTGTGTGTGTGGGCTTGGGTGTCTGTCTGATAGCAGTGTTTTCTCAATCACGTGCTTACTTTTTCTGCTTTCCCGTGCTTACTGTGCATTGAGCGTGAGCTTGATCGTGTACAAACTGTGTAAGAGGAGAGAGAAAGAGATGGAAAGATTGACAGCTGTCTAACAAATAAGAGCTGGAAAAATGTGGACATGACCTCTGCCTGTCCTCTCAGCTCTTTTGCCGATGGATCTCGAATCGCATCCGTACACACACACACACACACACACACACACACAGAGAGACAGCGTCATTTGTCAGCATGCTGTCAGGAGACACGCATGTGATTTGTGGCGTGCTGCTAATCCTTGAACTGTGTCAAATGCATACATCAGGGCTGGATGAACCAATGTACACAAACAAAAATAGCACAATGATTGTGTTAATATCTCCAGGAATTGAATATTTTTCATGAAAAAATTCAGGCTTCTCTATAATTAGCACTTTATTTATATAAGAATTTAAGCAGTAGTTTAACACAATAATAGAGCAACAAAATAATGTATTTTTCTGTTCTAGCATTTATGTAGCAGATACAGCATGATACAGTAACAAATCCATAATCCAACACTTTGTCCTTGCTTGTAAAGTTGATGGAGCTTGAAATAATGCAGCTCATTGATTGGTTAAACTCGGTCATTGCAGAATTATCCCATGGAGGCAGTATTGTAGAATTACTAGTTCATTTACTTATTTATTAGGTCCATCTTTATTTATTTCCCACAGTAATAGTTTCTTGTTGTTGATATGTACCTCACATTTCCATTTCTTGCCCAAACCGTGATCAGTGTAAAATCCTACTTAGGGTATAACATTAAAGCTGTTCTTGATCCTACCTCGTGCCTTGTAAGGCCTTGTATTTTAGTTATATTTTAATATCGTCTGACAAAGTTCACACTTAAAAGTACCACCCTTGGCTTTGTTTCGATTGCTCACCAGGCTTAAAAAAGGATTCCAGAAGCAGCCATGCAAGCCCAGGCCATGACACTACCTCCACCATGTTTCACAGATGAGCTTGCGGGTTTTGGATCATAAGCAGATCCTTTCTTTCTCCACACTTTGGCCTTTCTGTCACTTTGGTAGAGGTTCATCTCCGTTCCAGAACTTTTGTAGCTCATCTCTGAATTTCTTTGCGAATTCCAATCTGGTTTTTTCGATTCTTACTGCTGATGAGAGGTTTGCATCTAGTGGTATGGTCTCTCTATTTCTGTTCTCGGAGTCATCTTCGAACAGTGGTTTGTGATACCTTTTCCCCTACCCTGTGGAGTTTGTTGGTGTACTCACTGACTGTTGTTTTTGGGTTTTTCTTCACAGCTCTCACAATCTTTCTGTCATCAGCTGCTGCGGTTTTCCTTGGCCGACCCATTCGGTATCTGTTGCTCAGTGCACCAGTGGTTTCATTCTTTTTCAGGACATTCCAAATTGTTATATTGGCTATGCCCAATGTTTGTGCAATGCCTCTGAAGGATTTTTCCCTCTTTTCTCAGCTTCAAAATGGTTTGCTTTTCTCTCAAACAGCTCTCTGATCTTCACGTTGGTTTTTCCTTTTTAGCAGCAAATGCAGTCTTTACAGGTAAAACCGAAGGCTAAAACCAAGAGTAATTGTTCAGAGCTATCTATTATTTAAACAATCAGTCTAACCGGACACACCTGGATAACAAGAAACACCTGTCAGTCACAGGTCCAAATATTTATGCTCACCTACAAATGGGGTGGACAGCTTACAAAATGTGCTACGTTCTATCTGGTTTAACACGTCTACATATAAATACCAAGAAATAAAAGCAGAAATTCTAAACTTTCTTCTCATATTCATCTTTTGAGCTCAAACCCAAATGTCTTCAGTCTACAGGGGAAAAAAATCTGAATTGGCCTTGCTGTTCCAATTATTTCATAGAGGAATGCAAGTTGAAATCCTTTCAGCTTGAGCTACTCTGGCCATTCATTTCTGTCCTCTCTCAACAGCAAGGTATTTCCACTCACAGATCTGCCACTCACTGGATGTTTTTGATTTTTCGCACCGTTCTGTGTGAAGTCTAGAGAAGTGAGTATTCTTCCACACACAAGTCTCACAAGTCATGGTATTGCACAAATCGCTATTGCACATTGCCTTGTGGTCATAGTAAGTCGCAAATTGTTATTGCACATTGTTACCGAACACATTGCTTGCACCTGAATGACAAAAAAAAAGCTGTAGTATCTGTAGAAAGTATGTGTATAAAATGTACACACATGCTAGATGTAAGTTATTGTACATAACTGTGGCCTACAGCTATAATACCATACAAGTTTCATTATGGAGTATTGTTGAGTGTGTTGTTCATAAAGATGGACAGTGATTCATTAATGCATTCATGCTGTTATTATGAATGGGTGCTCATAAGTCCTCAAAAAAAGATCTTACTCGTTCAATAAGTGGTCATGGTCACGGTGACTCCGAAGCCTAGATCGAGAACCCTAGGCAGTTGAGGCAGGAGTCTATTCCAGGTCACCATCCACACACGCATTCACACCGTATCGGCGTGTCTTTGGGAGGAAGGATGACACCGGAGAACCCGGTGGAAACCCAGACAGACATGGGGAGATCATGAGAAACTCGACACATCGAGTAACCTGAGCTCACAGGGAGCTGTGAGGTGGCCCATAACGTACATTATATTTGTTAAAATTTCTCTGCATGGCTAGTCACATGACTTGTTAAGACATTCCTTTTCTGTGTTAAAAAAAAAATCAGCGTTTTTATATTACGTTGAATTATGGAGGTTTTTTATACGGTCGAAATGCAGCCACGTGTTCCGATATTAAATTATAATACGTGACCTTTCAATGGAACATCATTTAAAGATCACTGGAAAGTAATATGAGTAGCCTGGTGAGTTTCTCAAACTTTTTTAAATTTAATTTTATTTATTTATTTATTTATTTTCAAACCATTCTGTTTGGATTGGAATCGTTTCGATTTTTCATTTCTCCATCCTGTGTTCTGCTTTTTGCAGCACGACCATGTGCTGCTTTCAAAACAGTCAGATTTTTCATTCGTTATGAAAATCACTAGGCTTAGTCTGTTTCCATAACATTCATTTTTCATCAGAAATGTTTGGTCCTCTTGACTTTTTTTTTTTTCTTCTTCTTATTTTCTCTACTATGCGTCAGCTTCTGATTATGCGAATCGTGACTCATCTTAAAAAATTGATTGTTTTCCCCCCCACACATTGTTTAAATGGATACAAAAGTGTGTGTTGTGCCTTTTTAAGAAATTGCTTCTTTCATTTACTGACTCTAAAATACAGTCATTTTTTACACCTCAGCTAACAGGTTCAGCCAGTTGACCTTTTCACTGCTTTTTAGCGAATGTGAACAGGCTTTTATAAAACATTAACTATATTGTAACAGTGCAGTTTTGTGCTGCATATTTTTGTTTGTTTGATCTGCTTCAGTGAGATAACCCATCTAATCCTGATAAATAACCAACTGTATGCGTACGTGCCAAAGTGCTGAAAGAGGTGTCTGTGATTCCTCGTTTCTCTTATACAGCTTGTACATGTAGAAGACATGTTCTGTACACTTCATAAAAGCAGCCTGCCATTGAAAATATTCATTTATGTGATGTTTGAGCTTACTGTAGTTTTTTGTGTGTGTATGTGTGAGAAGTTAGATTTTAGTATGTGATTTAATTCAGACGGAAGCACTGAACATGCAGTGATTTAGCGTGGTTGGGTTTCTCCTGATATATAAAGACTTTTTGGGTTCATTATGAACAGTGGATTTATCGAGCGCTGGTGCAGGGGAAGTGTGCAAGCTCTGTTGCAGGGGAAGTGTGTAAAAGAGCTTTTATTCACTTCCCCTGTCGTAGAGCATGCTCGATTTTCCGTTCTACGGCGTGCACGCTCTTCCAAACTACGACATGCACACTCTTCTACTCTTAAGCATGCACACTTATTAAAGTATTCAGACTACAGATTACCAGAGCATGCACACTTCTCCTTGTACCAGAGCATGCACTCTTCTCCTGTAACGGCATTAGCTTTTTCTACCCTGGAGTATGCACTCTTCTCCCCTTCAGAACATGTTTACTTCTCATTCCAGTACATGAGAAGTGTGCATGCTGTCATACAGGAAAAAGTGTACATACTCTTGTATAGGTCAAGTTTGCATGCCGGTACCAGTTCTGAAGATGTGGCCATTCTTTAGTATGGGAAAATTGTGCATGCTTCAGCATGGGGAAAGTGTGCATGTTCTAGTGCAGAGAAAGTGTGCATGCTCTGGTAGAAGGGAAATATGCATTCTCTGGTACGAGGGAAGCTGTCCTGCTCTGCTGCAAGGAAGGATGTAGATAGAAAGTCCAGCATTGCCCCACAGGGTTCACTGAGTCAGTGAGTACGTGCTTGAAATGTGTGTGTGCGCACGTGTATGCCATGTCCTCACGTCAGTTGTTCCTAAATGGCTGAATCATCCGATTTTACAAAAGAGTGAGTGTGTGTAGATGAAGTAATGGCTTTGGAATGAGTTATACAGTGGCTGATAATCTGCATGAGCCCACAGCAATGCAGTCATGACGTTACTTCATCTTTTGTAACGTGGCATTAAGTAGGTCTATTGCTACAACTCTAGTGTAAGCCCTCTTCACCGCAGACACTATTAAGAAACGTTTTAGTCACCCAAAACTCAAAGCAGCTCAAATTTTATGAATTCGCAAATTGGAAACACTCCCAACCCTACACTGGCCTGGCCCTTGTGGGTTTTTTTTTTTTCCTATTCTCCCACCCACATATTCAGATGATGTCTGTGTCACTAGCCGCTGATCTACCTGCCGTTATTACTGGTGAGGGCTTTGTGTTATTTCTTTGCCGGTAGAAGCTACATAGAGATGTTTGTTTCTAGATTTACATTTATTCATTTAGCTTCTATCCAAAGCGACAGAGCTCGGGCAGTTTCATGGCTGAAAGTCGTCGGCTTTTCTTTAGCACAGGTTGTGGTGTCTCTCTCGCAGCTTTGATTTCACTCTGCATGTGTTTAAATGTTAATCAGTGGAGCTCTGAAAACAAGTTAAATGTTAAAAGCACGTTGAAGCTCTCTAACCAGCGCCACTTTGATAAACACTGCTTTGCACACACTGATCTTCTTTTGTTAGGTTAATACACTTGACTGACGCTTCAGGCTCAGTGACGTCCCAGTTTGAACTGAATGAATGAATTTCAATTCAGGTATGATTTTGGAAAGATTGGTCTGAACAATAAGATGCATAGAAGTATACCAGAAAAATACTTCAGCATCAAGTGTTGAGTAAACACGAGTTTAACTTCGACCAAAGCTAGACTCATGTTTACTCAACACTTGATGCTGAAGTATTTTTCTGGTATACTTCTATGCACCACATTCAGGAAAACAAAATAAACTTGGAAAACTGAAAGCCTTTAGCCAACTGGTAAACCTTCAACCACTGCCAGCCCTCTGACTACCCTGGCTAAATAAAGGTTTTAAAAAAAATAGATAGACCAGCACAAAGATGTGTTTATACAGCGTGGGATGAATAAGCTCTGGCCCCTGAATGAGCTAACGTCACTGTCCTTGACTCACATCTATGGACAACCCCCAACTTTGTTTTTTTTTTTTCTTTGTTTATTGTAAAATATGCACATTTCTTTTGTTTAAAGTCAGCAGTGATCAAGAAATTCACTTTCACACTCAATTGGTGGTTCTGGAACTTTCCTAACTCTTCTAATCAGCGATGTTTAATACAGCAAATTCCAAGAGTTCCCTGTCTTTAGAGAAGTACCTAATCTGCAACAGGAACTAAAAAAGTTCAGCAAACCTGGTAACACAGGTAAAGGTTCCTGTGTTGTTCATGACGCAATAACATTTGCCTGTGATCTGCTCAATCCTAACGCAGATCCTCCAACACGAATGCAAGATGTCGGTTTAAAATTTCCATGTTTTTATAAAGTTGCGAGTGACTAAGAAACCTAGAATAGCCAAAATGTTGAATCATCACAGTAAACATTATCCTGCAAGCTTGTAAAAGCATGAGCCAGTCGTTGCAAAAGTGCAGTGAAGGCTGATCAACTGAATCACTTTGTTTAAGTTTTTAGATACGCTACCGGTCAAAAGTTTGTGGTCACTCGACTGAAATGTTTCTCCTGATGTTAAAAAGCTTTTGGTCTGAAGGTGTGCGATTAAATGTTTGAAATCGGTGTCGTAGACAAAAATATAATCGTGCGGACATATTCAGTTCTTTCATTAGAAAACAAACATTTTATTTATCTTTTTAAACGGATGATTTGGAGTGAGATCTTCCGAAAAGCAGCCAATAAGAGTCGGTGTGAACTCCTTTGATACTGTTTAAAAAGCATCTCAGGAAATTCCTCAAGAAATCGGGTGAGAAAATGCCAAGAATACATTTCTGGAAATTCTAGACAAAAAGCGTGTCTACTTTGAAGATGCTAAAATATGAAATTATTTAGATTTATTTTGGATTTTTTTTACAACGTAATTCTCATAGTTCTATTACTCCAGAGTTTTGACTTTATTATTATTATAAAATGTGGTTGTTCACTAATTGCTGGGTTGCCAGTTCAATCCCCGATCCCTCCACATGCCGAAGTGTCCTTGGGCAAGGCACTGAACCCTAAGTTGCTCCTGATGGCAGACCAGTACCTTTGTGTGTGTGTGTGTGTGTGTGTGTGTGTGTGTGTGAATGGGTGAACGAGAAACAGTGTAAAGTGCTTTGTAGAAGGTTAAAGTGAACATTTAAACGTCAGTCATAAAATGTGCCATTGAAATAATTCTCCACATTCTGGCTACATCTGCATTGCCTGTCCGTTTGGTAACCACTGGCTTGCGCACGCACACACACACACTCACACAGATCCACATTTTTATGTGGGTTTTGGGATATTACATAAAAAAAACCCCGCTGGTTGGGAACACCAGATGCGACTAAAAGTCATGTGCTCAAATTGAAATTCAATTCCAATTTTTTTCGATAAGAAGACAAGTGCGTAAACTACGATGGAAACACATTTATCAAATAAAATCCTCCATGCGCATCAAAAGTGTCGTGAATTTGCCTCAACAAATCATGTGATTGGATAATTGGCTGATTGTGATTGGATATTCAGCGCATGTGGCCAGCTTATACAGCGCAATGGTGATGCTTTTTTCTGTCGGACCTGGGACGCAGTGGGTCGACATAACTGGACTAACCAGCGGTCCAGTCTCGCTGCACAGAATCTCAAATGTTGTTCTTGTCATTCAGAATCTGTCATCGATATGATTTGGTATATTTACCTTCCAGAACTGTCTCACACGATTCCCTTCCCAAATATCAGGCACAAATGCCTTGTGATTCAGAATGCGCAGACGAAATGCAATCACAAACCTCATGTTATGTTGCGATGTGAGGTGGATGCCTGATATTTGCCAGACTTCAGCAAAAACAACATTTGAGATGCTGTGCAGCAAGTATAGTATTTTTTGTCTGATTTTGTTTAATTGGGTTCTCTTCATCTATGTTTAGGACTTGATGAGGATTTTGAGAACCTGATGAGGTTTTAGGTCATTTATGCAGATTTATAGAAAATTCTAAAGGGTTCACAAACTTTCAAGCACCACTGTATTTGTTTGTTTGTCCTAATTTGTATCTCACTGCTCTCTTGTGCATGCATGTCAAAATCTCTTACTTTGCATGAATGTTTTTTTACTTTGCCCTGTGGTCATTTCTGCCTAGCTTACTAGAAAAAAATGAATAATGCACCGTTTGTGTATGGATTCATATCTGTTTAGAACTGTTCATTTCTGCTGCTTTCCTTCCTTCCTTCTCTTGCATATTTGTTATGTGAGTGCCTGTCCCAGAGATGGACATGGCTAGTGGGATTTTTATGTTGAGTGTCAGTTTATTCCACTGTTTATTAGTAGGACCACAGTAATGGGTGCCATCATTGATAGCTATGTTGGTTCTCTTGGTAATCTCCTATAAGCTCTGACATTTCCATTCCAGTTCATCCGTTAATATAGTCTATAATCCATCATCCCAATCTTTTTTTACTGTCCTAACCTGCTTGATATTTCTCACTATGAACCCTTTGACACTTATGGATAGTCAAATCCTCAGCAGTAGTAAATAAGTATGCTATTTTGATACTGGCAAACCAGCCTTGTCTAGTCTTGTGAAGAATCTGTTTTTTTTTTGTTTTTTTTTTTGTGAGCTCAGTCAACACAGATGTGGCTGAAGCCTGATCCTGTCTAAACTCTCTTCCTCTCCGATGGTGTGTTTGGAGCGTCTGAGGTCTCTGTGCGTATATCACGTTACACCAGGACTCATTTATTCCTAATAAGCTGAATGCATGCATATTCAGTTTGATTTAGCATTTCTGGGGGCTGCTTTGTCAGGTGCTCACGGTTTATTAAAGTGATCAAAGCAGCCTGAATAATGACTTTAATAACATGATTTAATGAGCGTGTGAAAAGATGGAAAAACAGGAAATTTGAGATGCTTGTTGATAATTGTTACCAGCAGACCACATGCTGCTTTAATACCTGCTATTGTAGCCTACTGGAGCAACATCAGTACTCTTCGTACTTCTGTAATGGTGTCTTGATGGGTTTCGACTGGGAGGGTTGCAGAATACTGAATATTTAAGCAGATATAAATATCCTTGTGTCGAACTTGCTGGGTTAATGGCACGTCTTACGCTTAAACTTGGTGTAGTGATGAACAATAAACGTGATGGTTAAAGAGAACTTTACAAATTTCCTGTTATATTTTTTATTTAAAAAAAAAAAAAGTGTAATATGTAAGAATACCATTATAGGTATGAACCAACCAATCAATTTAAAAACAGGTGATTAGCTAGTAAACTATTAGTTAATTAATTACAGCACTTTTTTGTGTCATGATACTGTAGTAAATGCATGAGCCATTGCTGATTCATTTTTATTTCTTTCCCACAATAATATTTTCATGTTGCTGATATTTAGCTTGATTTAGCAATTCATATCTGTGACCGAAAGAAAATCTGCCATCTTCTCTTGTTAGGCCAAATCCCAAACTATGTATTTACTATTTACTACATATACTTCTAATAACATCACTGTCTTATAGAACTTATGTAGTACACTTTATGATTAGGTAACAGAAAATGAGCACCCTTATGTGGATTGTTGTTGATTTAGTTATTTTTATTTATTTATTTATTTATTTTTGTATTTTAACATAATCCTTTTTCTGTTTTTTCAATATCGGCACCTTTTGGCTTCAAAGTGCCCACCACACATCACTAGATAAGTAGACAAACGTGTCCGTTGCCGTTGGTCGGCGTCTGTGTGTGCAGTGGGACCAGGCTTTTATTTTAGTCTTCAGTTTACATTTTCAGGCCCATAAATTGTCTCCAGTTGTAGTAGAGCTGCTTAGCCCTGTGTCTTTTTTATTTTATTTTTAAAGGCGACCCATGAAGGGCATGTAGTTTCAGCTGAGGCAGTGCGGTTGTTTGTGGGGAATAGGAAGGCTTGCGATTGCAATTTATCTCACAGAGAGTAGAGGGCTATGAACATTGCAATCCCATACTTTAAGTTTAACCTGCATAACACCTGGGACTTTCACCAGACTCTGAGTAGACTGAATAAGTTTCTTAATTTGCTCAATTTGTGTAATTTTTTTTTATTATTATTATAATTTCCCCAGGTAAGTCCCACTTGGCCATCGTCCAGAAGGTGAATAATGAAGGAGAAGGTGATCCGTTTTACGAGGTATTGGGATTAGTGACTTTGGAGGACGTTATTGAAGAGATCATCAAATCAGAGATTCTGGATGAGTCTGACCTTTACAGTAAGTAACCATATTGAGATGAAAATGAAATCTGTTATATTATGCACACAGACACACAGTCTGTTCTGCTTGTATGATGACTTGCAACACCTTCGACAACACCTTTTTTTTTTTGATTAGTCATGATGAACATGCCTTCGCATTTGCATTTTCCTGACGTTTACTCCATGTATAAAAGGAAATTTGTGGTAATCGCTTACAGAAGTGTTTTTGTATGTCATTCTAGCTGACAATCGGAACAGAAAAAAGGTGGCGCCTAATAAAAACAAGCGAGACTTCTCTGCCTTCAAGCACGAGAGTGAATCTCAAGTTAAAATCTCTCCTCAACTGCTATTGGCTGCCCACCGATTCCTTGCCACAGGTAACCACTTAACATGCATCTGATAATTGCAGGCAAACAAATGGACAAAAATGGGTTGTATATATTTTTTTCTTCCTTATTTCTAATTCGAATAATGGTGTGGGGAAATGGTATAGTTTAACATGGACAATAATATTGCTTAGATTTAACTACAAATTGCATTGTGTTTCAGTATATTTTTAAAACCACAAACACAGCGGGTTTGTGATAACAGTTAAAGATCGGTATCTATTTGACCAAGATTTTTTATTTATTTTTTGCTGGTATTACAGCAACACCATAATTTATTCACTCATTTGCATGTTGTAAGTTTCTGCAATGTCACTGTTGCAAAGGCTAAAATTACAGACCTAATACCTGACCTCAAGCACAAATAAACACCCTGAGCTTGTTATTACGGCCACGGCGACTCAGAAAATAGTTTCCAGGAGGCGCCTGAACTCAGCAGCGCTGTGGTATTTGTGGTCATCCCTTATGAGATCCTCCCATGCAGCGACATCCTGCTGAGGTTCAGATGGTTAGTGGGTTGCTGGTGGTAACAATCCCCCTATTAGATGGAGTCATGGTGCTGAGAAAAGTGGATGAGCGCAGGCAGGTGGGAGTCAGCGTGGGCAAGAGACCGTTTCTGTGGTTAGTAGGTGGGTGAGGAGTGTGAGGTCACCATTCTGATTTAGTGAGGAGCAGGTATTTAAAAATAAATAAATAAATAAATAAGATTCATCATATAAATGAATGAACAGCACATGACATTAAGCATGTGTGTGTATGTGTGTGTGTGTGTGTATGTGTATGTGTGTGTAAAATATATATATATATATATATATATATATATATATATATATATATATATATATATATATATATATATATATATATATATATATATATAAAATATATATTTTATATATATATATATATATATATATATATATATATATATATATATATATATATAATATATAAATAAAATATCTCTCTCTGTGGGGAAGCCGGTTAAGATTCTCTGGGGAAGCTGGTTAAGATTCTGTGCTAGTGGACCAGAAGTTTGTGATGGGGGGAAATCCCTGCTGTGCACTTGAGCAAAATGCTTTAGTGTAGCTACACTACTGAATTGAAATGGGTTCTGTTATATTAGATTTCAGCTAAGGTTAATTGACCTTCCCCCCCACCCTAACACTCTTTCTTTGTCTCTTCCACCATGTCTTTCCAGAAGTGAATTTATTCAGCCAATCTCAGATCTCTGAGAAGGTCCTGTTGAGGATCTTAAGGCACCCTGATGTTATTGAGGAGATCAAATTCAACGAGAATGACAAACGCTCACCTCATCATTATGTCTATCAGCGTGGCAAAGCTGTCGACTACTTCATCCTCATACTGCAGGTATTTTGACCCTTGTTTACTAAATTACTCAATCCTCAGTGGGGACTCTATGAACAGGTCTGAGCTTCTGGCAGAGACTGTATTAAAGGGGAGGTTAACGGTTTCTGAGTTCTCAGTGGTTAAGCCATTGGACTAGTGATCGGAAGGTCCTGAGTTCATATCCCATCATTGCAAAGGTGCCGCCGCTCGGCCCTTGAGCAAAGCCCTTAACCCTCAACTGCTCGGTTGTATAAATGAGATTAATGTAATTCGGTCTGTATACGGGCGTCTGCCAAATGCCGTAAATGTAAATATTCTCCTCAGGTTGCAGCAGCTGTCAGTGAAATCTGCTCCGAGGCAAAAATCCGGTTTCTGTGGCACTAGTGGCATTTTAGATCGGCGGGAAAAAGTGTCGTATGGATTTCCAACATCCAAACAATCTGAGCAATGAGGGGTGTCTACTTTTCATGCCAGCTTAGTTACCATTCCCACTCTGTTGTTTAGTTTCCCACTAAGCCCACTAAGCGTGTGTGCATGTGTTTCATGGACATGAACGCCAAATAGAGCGACTGTATCTGTTTTAGTTTCAAAACAAGTAGCTACCTGCCAAGTTCACTGACTCTATCTTTTTTTTTTTGAAGCACATTGATTTGGCTGGACCATCTTTTAGAGGCTTGTTGAAAAATAATTTGAATTGCTGATCCGATGCCTGCAGTAGTTTATAGGAAGCTCTGATCGGATTAGAATCAGACAAAGGTTAGTTATTTAGTCGTCAGTTATGAAGCGTTACAGTTGGTAGCTCACGCTGTCGGACTTCACATCAGTTACAAGCTGACAGGGACATGAAGAGCTTTCAGAGCCTGTTAGAAGTGTATACAGGGCTGTAAACAGTAGGATTCAGTAAGCAGATAGATGGGTTAATGTTACACTTTGGCTCAGCAGTCAGAAGGAAACACACTGACATCTCTCTTAATCAGCAGATGGAGCTAGCAGATGGACCACTTGAGCTTCAAATTCTTTGCTGCAATAATTGAGACCTATAATGATTTTTCACTCCTTTACTTAGTTTAAGATGTAAGGAATGATTTAGAGATCTATAGTACAGTGTCCATTTTGTTTTGTCGGTTGTTTTGTAGAACTGCAGTGTATGCAGGTGGAATGTGTAATTGGGTGAATTGTACATGTTGTGGCATCCCTTCGATGCAGGTTATTAAAGTTAAATGCGTTTAAATGAACCGCAGGCAAAATGATTAATGTGCATAAGCAGCGAGGATCAGATGGTGCAGCCATTAGGAGTCTGTAGGGAGCGTTTGCCCTCTCTTCCTGAGTCCCAGACTACATGGGCAGAGGACAGTTGGGCATTTCCTCTATGAAATGAACCCCTCTAGGCACAGAACAGCTGCGGTTTAGCTGGGTCTGCTGTCGAGCCGTGCTGACATTGCCTATAGGCACGGTTGCTTTCTAAGCGATCCCAATTACGGATTCAGAGGAACGAGTGGCGCTCGGAGCCATCAATCAGTACCCAACACTTTATCCAGTGATTATACAATGTGGCATATTTGGTGGAGTTACTTTGAACGAGCAAATTATAGATGATTATTACATAAGCTGGAAATCTAATTAGAATTCGGATAGTATTGAAGGTGTTATGGAGTGCTGCTAGAATTAGCATCCTCTGGTTTCCTCGACAAAAAAAAAAAACAGTAGGATTTTTCCATGAGCTTTTGGATTATCGCAGAAAATAAGCTCTATGACCCACAAACGTTTAGGATTTTTACACATTTTGTTCATCTTCCCAAAGTAACACAACTTTTATGTTTTTTTGAAGAATACAATCGCCAGAAGTAAAAAGCGTAGGTTCAACGAACTCCACCACGGTCACATGACTTCATCACCGCCACTAAGCTTCCGATAGAATTTATAGCGCTACAATTGGAAAACACTATAAATTGATAAATCTACAAGTTGGAATAGTTCGAAGAGTGCAAGTATAAACACAACAAAGTTATAGTAGATGAGATTTCCAGTTTGTCGTGATGACGTTTAATGTCCCCGATAACCTCTGTAAGCTCATTTAGCCACTTGTTAGGAACTGTCTTTTTCAAGACGCATAAGAGCTTAACAAAATCACCAGTGTGGTATTACTGATGTACTGTATCTTATGTCATAGAATAGAGCTTGTCTTAACAACAGACCTTACTTCAGGCATTTAATCAAAAACCCATTCAAAAATCCCAGTAACTTTGGGACGATGGAACCAGAAGTGCAAAAATTCATGCAAAAAAACCCCCTAATTTCTGGGTTTTAGGACTCATTTTTGAAGCCCTCTTTTGCATCATAAAATATAAGAGCCAATCAGGTTGCAGTATGCAAATCTAGGATGTTTAACATTTGCATGTAGGGTTGGGAACAATTCCAGTTTGCATTCTAAGAGTCTGGACTTCTTAAGTAATTTATTTAATTCAGGTATTTATGTAATGAAAATGTCAAGTCATGTGTTAAAAGTGGCCTCATGAAGCAGTAATACAGGTCTTTGCTGTGCATTTATGTTTGTGTGTGTCCTGTGTATCATTAGCTTTAAAGTAAATCTCTATCTCCCTCTCTCTCTCTCTCACTCACACACACACACACACACACACACACACACACACACACACACACCCCTTTGTTGTGTCAATACTATAAATACTCATTAGCCCCCAAGCTCCATCCCCCATAAGTGGTCATAGTGGTCTGCTCTTGGCAGAAAATTACAGGCCTCACAGATGGAGTGATCCATTTAGGAGGGGGGCTGAGTTGTTTACATGTAAACATTCCAAACCCAGGCAGCCCACAAAGAAGCACTGAAATCCCACCGCTACAGCGTTTAGTTAAAATCTCAACCAGAGTTAAAAAATGAATGAAGATGTGTGTGTATGAAGGATCTGGCTGCTCATTGGTGTGTGAAGTGATCTTCATACTACGTGACATATTTACAACGTACCGTTCCAAACGTTCCTCTTGACTCTCTCTCTGTTGATCATTTCCCTTCCTGAGTAAGTGTGTATGTTATTACAGACCGAGTTAATAGACGTGCTGGGTGATGTGCACAAGGCTTATTTGAGTCTTTTTCTAAAGACAGAATCTAGTTATTATTTTAATGAGTATAATTCCTGTTTTGTATCCCTGCTCTAATTGACTCTGTTTTGTCAAGGGAGTTTTAAGAAGCACAATTAGTTTCCTCGCTTGGTGTTTTCTCACCGAGAGCTGAGAGAGTGTGACCTTTATGAAAGATTGATGCCTTTGTTTTGTAGGCGCGTTGACGCTGTGTGACTGAAGGACACGCTGCAGTTGTTTCCCTTCCCTTCAAGTCATCAAACGGCAACGCTCTCATCTTGCCTATCTGGTGTCTATTAAACTTATGACAAAGTGTACCACGGTTGTGCACCTCTTCAGAAATGAATCTGGTCGCAGCAGTAGAAAAGTGATCCAAAGAGCATCTATTTTTGGCTACGCAGGGTTTAATACTTCCTCTGACCTCTTCCTGTGACATGCTGAATGAGAGAATGAGCATAAATAAAGCATAGAAAATGGACAGGACTGTAATCACCTGCGCCAAGACGCATATCTTTGTAATTCTTTTCCTGTATGTTCCTGTATATTTAGGCTGGAGTGAAGGGAAAAGGAGCATTGAGGAGGCGGAGTGAAAAGGGGGCAAAATGAACCAGTTTGAGGAGAAATGAATGATTTCATGTTGGAAGATGAAAGATGGATCAGGAGGAGGATGAATGCAGGGCTGAGGAGCCTAGCAGCAGCAGTTCACAGCGGTGCATCTTAGGAGATTTAATAAGCTGCTTTAGTGACCTTTAATGGCATTCAGAGAGACCGTGAGAGACTAACGCTATGCATCTTGCCCTAATAGGATAATTGCCTCATTAATACTTTTATGGCAGTAATATGGTGCTCATATAAAGGCTAAGAACAATTCTCAAACGTACACACATTCAGGTTGTCCCCGTGTGTCACTCTTGCCAGCTTGGCTTCCTGTTTGTATGAATAATGGGCAGTTGACATGCAGTTATTTTCAGGAACACTGCTGACTCGAGGTGACATACCACCACACACACACACACACACACACACACATACACACACACACACACACACACACATACACACACATACTGTATTATTCATACAGTTAGAATGTCAAAGTCTATACGTGAAGATTTCCTGGGAGGTTTTAGCGTAGTGTTTGACCTTTGGGGTGTGTGAGTGAGAGAGAGAGAGAGAGAGAGAGAGAAAAAGAGGTCAAAAGCGTTACATCTGTCTTTGTACACTAATCCTTTACCAAACTAATCACACAAATGATTACATGATTTTTTTTTTAAAATACCTTTTAATTAAAATTTGTACTCCTTTTTAAACAAATTACACAATAATATACCTATGCCCAGCACACTCCCGCCCCTCCCCCCTCCTAATCAGATTACTTTCAATCAAGTAACATCAATCCCAGGGCTTATGGGATCAGTAATTCATCCCTCATAAAACTTATTAAATACATGGTCTTATAGTATTGGTCCGTCATACTAATTTCATCACCTTATCACAAGTATTTGACTCTATCGAGATTATTCCATTAGATTGCACATTATATGTAGTTGATTTTTATTTTACAGCTAGTTTCATATTTAT